>NW_018128107.1:295438-297793 GCF_001952655.1 Monopterus albus | reverse complement strand
CCTCACAGAGCCACTAGCATGGCTGTACACCCTTAATCTCGTTTAATCGCCCAATCACCTCAAGCTTTTGAGCTATTGAGATGCTATGCTAAATCAGGCCCTTTCCAACATCACAGGTGATCATTGGTTTTGTTTCTTGTAACATAGCATTTGATGGCAATGCTTTTCATCAGCTTTTACAGTGCCTCAAAGCTTTTCAAAACAGTGCCTGCTCTTTATTAATTTAAAACAATGACAAAATAGTTAGTGTGATGGATTTTGTATAATTTCTCTGCAAGATGATTTTAAGAACATACCAGCTTTAAATGAAAACGCTGGCTGCCTGGAATCTAAATATCTGGGGAGCAGTAGGCTTTATGAAATCCTTTAAAAACTACTTACTCCCTTGCAGATAGACACAGCTTCTTTCGACAAAGACTTCGGGTAAGACACATTATGCTCCATGATAGACTGGAAGAGCTCATCCTCATCCTCTCCATCGAACGGTGGCTGAAGGGGACAAACACAGAATCATAGAGTTCAGATAAAAGCTGTGAGTTATGACAACTTCCACAATGAAGGGCGCTATGTGAAAACTGACAAGACTTATAATGAGGTGCTAAAACAAGCAGGTGAAGGTGAGCTGAGCAGTGGGAGCAGCTGTGGGTCTATGTTCTATGACTGGCTGTACCCTGTCACTGTTATTTCAGTTAGAGGTCTTTGTTGTCCATATGTACTGTAGATTACACCAACTACACAAATGAGTGCTACAGAAAGTGGCACTTACTGCAGATCTATGCACTATTACAACATTCACTGCTTTGTAAGAGAAAAAGAAACATAAAATCCTGCTACAAGCATTATTCTGTGAGAGTTTTTATGTATGTGATCCATCTTCAGAAAGAACAATATCCTCTGCCAAACTGTTGCCTGGAAACTGGAAGTCTTAACAAAACCTTTTATTACTTTAAGTGCTACTTATCTTACATTTTTGGTGTTTCTTTTGTCCCAACCACATGCAAGGAATAAAAATATTTTTAGTAACTTATTTTGTAGTTATTAAATAATGTTTGGAACCTTGTTCACTTTGCAGTAGGTCTGCAGCTTTATGAAATAGTAGGAAATCAGGAAGTGAAAGTGGCTACTTCTGAAAATCAGAGCTACAACTACTACTTTCGGCTGTTCCCATTAGGGGTCGCCGCAGCAAATCAACTGTTCACATGCATACATTTGGCACGCATTTTACGCCAGATGCCCTTCCTGACACAACCCAAACTGGGATATATATGCACTAATGTGGGCAATTTAGAGTTACCAATCAACCTAACCTGCATGTCTTTGGACCGTGGGAGGAAGCTGGAGTACCCGGAGTGAACCCATGCAAGCACAGGGAGAACATGAAAACACTGCACAGAAAGGCACTAACACAGAAAGGAACAGCACTAACCACCATGCTGCCCAAAACAACAGCTACAACTAATGATCATTTTCAATGTTAATCCGTCTGTTATTTTTAATCAGCTTCTCACAACCTATGAATGATATGCTACAATGTTTTGCTTTGTCTGATCAACAGCCGAAACCACAAAGATATTTTATTCACAATGATATAAAACAATGCAGCAAATCATGAAAATTATTTTAATTATTAATGGAGTATTAAAATTGCTGGTGAAATGTTTTTGGGAACAAAGTAACTGATTAATCAATTTATCATTTCATCAGGTAAACACCACTAAATGCACAGTCCTCACTTAGGGATGATGTAAAAACCCTCACAGAAGACTGGTGGAGTAACACAACGTATTACCTGTCCGGCCAGCATCTCGTACAGTAGAACTCCATAAGCCCACCAGTCCACTGATTTCCCATAGGGTTGGTATGCTATAATCTGATGAGACAAAAAAAAGTTAAAATGGAATACACACATAGCCTAATTTCCATATGTAGAAAAAATGCTTTATTAACAACTTCATTTAAAAAGGAAGCTTTACCCCTGCTGCAACACCTTCACCCTGTCATTGTTTGATTTGAATTAGGTAAAGATCAAATCAAATCAAAGCAAATTTTATTTGTATAGCGCCAAATCACAACAAAAGTCATCTCAGGACACTTTACAAAGTAAGGTCTAGACCTTACTGTTATCAATATTATTACATAGGGAAAACCCAACAAATCCCCCTTGAGCAAGCACTTGGCGACAGTGGGGAGGAAAAACTCCCTTTAACGGAAGAAACCTCCGACAGACCCCGGCTCTTGGTGGGCGGCCTTCTGCCTCGACCGGTTGGGGTGAGTGGATAGAGGAGAGAGGAAAGAAGAAAAGCAACAAGACACAACAATCAAACACTGATCAGGTCGATGTGGCCGGTGACTGCT
>NW_018128107.1:276749-292190 GCF_001952655.1 Monopterus albus | reverse complement strand
GGTGGGCTGTTAGCTGTAATACGGCTGTCTCTGGTGGCTCCACCTCAAAACGGGCGAAGAAGAGGTTCAACTCCTCCGCCAGTGAAGGGTCCCCGTCGACAGCAGCGAGGTTTGATCTATGATTGGTTAAATGCTGTATCCCTTGCCACACCTGCCGCGTGTTATGTGTCCTAATATTATCCTCAATCCTCTGCTTGTAATGCAGTTTCGCCCGTCGAATACCTCTCCTCAAATTAGCTCTGGCACAACTGTATGAATTCCTATCGCCTGACCTAAAGGCTATGTTCCTCTCCCGTAACAGTCGTCGAACCTCTCTAGTCATCCAGGGTTTTTGGTTGGAGCAGACCCGGACACGCTTATCCACAGTAACAGAATCTATGCAATATTTAATATAGCATAGGACTGCCACTGTATGCTCCTCCAGGTCTGGATGGTCAAAAATGTCCCAATTGGTTCTCTCAAAACAGTCTTGCAGCTGATGAGAGGCACCCACGGGCCAAATTTTGACAGGCATTATTTTGGTAGGAGCCTGTTTCCTGAGGGGGGTATATGCTGGTGCTAAAAGCAGAGACATATGGTCTGACTGGCCCAGATGTGAGAGCTGCATAGCTCTGTAGCCATGTTTTATATTAGAATAGACCTTGTCTAATATCCTATCTGGGTCAAGAGTAGTAGAGGTTTAATTACTGCAAGTTTAAAAGCCTGTGGAACATAACCTGTTAATAGAGAGAGGTTAATCAGATCTAGTATGGATGTGTTGATTAGGGGAAAGACGTCTTTGAGCAGCCTGGTCGGGATGGGGTCCAGGAGCCATGTTGATGATTTAGATGAAGCAATTGTTGAGGTCAACTCAGAGAGATCTATAGGGGATGAATGCTGCAGTTTTACAGTATAGTACTAAACAGTGATGAAGGACTCAGATTGTTTACTTAAGTAAAAGTATCAATACCACAGTGTAAAAATACTCTGTTACAAGTAAAAGTCCTGCATTTAAAAGTACAAAAATATTAGCATCAAGATGTACTTAAAGTACCAAAAGTAAAAGTACTCATTATGCAGAATGGCACAATTCACATTACTGTATATAGTGGATTATCATGACTGATGCATAATTATGTACATCACATTTAATGTTTCAGCTTGTAAAGGTGGAGCTAGTTTTAACTAAATTATACAGCTATCATTTGAAGTACTTTACACACTAATGGGTACCTTGTGAATCTCCCACTGGGAACCAAGTCTCATGATTATACTGTATGTTGTTTTATTGATTTGATTCTGAAATGTAGTTTGTATAAACTACAGTATTTTGCTCTGAAATGCAGTGAAGTCCAAGCATGAAGTAGCAGAAAATAAAATTACTCAGGTAAAGTACAGATACCTCAAAACTGTGTTTAAGTACAGTACTTGAGTAAATGTACTTGGTTACTTTCCACCTCTGGTATTAAAGACAGTGAAAACATCACAGTAGAACTAATAGTAGTTCTCAACTAAATTCCAACCAAATCACCATTAAATAGTCAGATATTTTGAGCTGCCATAGCAAAGACACTCTCTCCTACCATCCAATTTACTATCCTACACCTACAGTACCTCCCACACACAGGCTACACACACAATAATAATCATGCAGATGCACAAGCAGAGAGCTAAATCACAGCTATACTCGCCTTTAACAGTGGAAATGTTCACACAGTTACAATTTCTTGTTCATCTTCCTTAAAAACTATTCCCATCATCATCTTTGTGTCTCTCCTGTTGTACCTATTGAGAAAACACTGCTGTGGGGTTGCATCCTATCAAAAGCTACTTGTTGGGATATAATAGCCACATGAAAAGTAAAATGCTTTATCTAATCAAAATGGTGCATTACACAGTCAACAATGGAAGGCTCATTAACTGCCTGTTTTGCTTTTGAGTCATGTTTGATTTATTCTGGTGATGAGGGAAGTCCTGAAAAAGATGTCTTGATGCAATTTCCTGTGAGAAACCAGGAGTATGGGCTTCCCTCACCTCCTAACGGGGAGACACCAAGCTCTCTCATGAGTCAACAGACAGATGGGAATAGACACAAATATAAATATCACCAAACAGATGAACAGATATCTCATTACCCTCCGAATCATCTGTGTGTACTAATGCTGTAGAATCATTTCTATCTGTATTAGTTGTCTTATTTGTTTTTTTTTGAGCACTTACACACAGACTAAATTATAGTTTCATTGGTTATTGAGAGTTTTTTGCTTTTTAATCCTCTAGTAAGCTCAAGGGGATTCAGCGTTTGCAGAATAAGTATCTAGTATCACTGTTACCTAACACACTGCACAACAGCAACACATAGACACATAACAAATTAAGGCAAACATCAACAAAATGTGCTGCAAGCTGTTGGGACACCATGATACCTGGCAGAATAGCTTCAATGCTCTTCAGCACCATTTGTCGTGGACAGATAAAGAGACAACAGGCCCCTGTATAAGACCCCCATCCCTCCTACAAGAGAGCAAGAAGGCATTTTTTCTCTGTCTGCAATCACTCGGTGTCTCTTTGTAGTTGTTTTGACCCTTTGTGGTCATTTTGCATCTTTGTAGTAGTTTTGTGTTGGGTTTTCTTAACATAACTGGTAACCCCATTAAAAAAAAAAAGAATGGTTCTCCTTGTGTTAACTTTAGCCAGTTAGCCAGGCATGCTAATGGTCCCAACACCTGTTAATCCATTCGTTACACTCTTGTTCTCATGTTTTGTTTTTGGAAAGACCAGGAACCCAATGTTTTTCCTATCCTTACTGTAATCTGGTCCCTGTTTCCCCACCACAGAAATCTCACCTCTGGTGCGATGTAGTCCGGGGTCCCGCAGAAGGTGCGTGTGGTCATGCCTTCATACATATTTTCCTTACACATGCCAAAGTCAGCTATCTTGATGTGGCCCTCAGAGTCCAGCATCACGTTGTCGAGCTTCAGATCCCTGCAGCAGAGACCAGGTTATGAACATTTTTCTGTCTGGATTTGTGACCTCTTGGATATATTGTGTGTGTGTTGCTGTCCTGGCTAGAGAGGAGCACAGTTGCTCTGTACCATGCCTCCTCTCTGAGCACGTTCTCTGTTCACACAACACATCAAACACTGAGTAAATCCATCATTTCTTGGCCTAAATAAATGTTGCCCTCAGCCTACTTCATCTGTGCTTTTGTGTTCTTATAGTTCAACCAGTGTCTCTGCCTGTGTTTCATGTCCATCTTTTCCCTCCCCTCAGTCTCACAAAACAAAGTCAGGATGCCAAACACAAGGCCAGTGGGATATGAAGAGTGGCTGTGAGTCCTTAGCTGAAGTACTGAAGAAGAACAGGGTGACCTTAGTCTCTGCCAAGCACTTCTGTCTTTTGTCTTTTGCATCAGGGAGATTAATATGGATTTAATACTCACCTCCAAGTGCTGTTGTTTAAACACAGACCAGCAAGGTTAAATCTACAGTACACATCTGTTCTTAATCTCTTTCTCTCACTCATTCCGTCTTTCTGGACATACCCACATCTCTGCCCTTCTCCCAATTTTTCATTCTTTGTGTTATCTCCTCTTTGTCCGTTGTTTTAATCTGCCCATCAGTCTTTGTCTCCATAGCAATGTCTAAACCACTTCATCGTGTCTAACTTCAGCTCTCAGTTTCAACTTGTTTACCATTTTTGTTCTCAAATTATGATGCCTCAAAACTGTTCCTATAGATTTCCCCACATCTTTTCTTTATGTTCTCATTCTTCCCTGACTCACATTCTTCTTCTTTAATTTTCAACATGCAGACTGTCTTTACATTTCACCTCAACAAAGCACCAAGTGTCTGTTCTTACCCCACATTATTCCAAGATACCTATCTATCTATCTTTAAAATAACCTTTAAGCTGCCGCCCACCTGTAGATTATTCCCTTTCGGTGCAAGAAAAACAAACCAACAGCAATCTCTGCAGCATAAAACCTGCAAATTTGAAAAAGAAAAGACATTTGTCATTGAAGTGTTGAACTGAATACAAGACAGCTGTACACAACTATGCTTCATTATTTTCTAATTAAGGCACCTAAACACTGTATGCACACCAAATTAGGACTGTAGAGTTCTACAATAGGGTTTCATTGCCCATAGCACTAACTTGAGGTAGCTGTACTGCAGGATATCTTAATTATCCTTAAAATATACAGTGTGTGTGTGCGCGTGTATGAAGTATGGCGTCCTTACACTGCCTGTGGCTCCTTAAACTTGCCCATACGCTGGATATGATACATGAGATCTCCTCCGTTAATGTACTCCATCACAAAGTAAAGCCGATCCTACAAAAAAAAAAAAAGGTTATTGTCCAAAGGGCAGCTCTAAATAGATGCGACACAAAGAAAAGTGCAGTGTGTGCTTTCAACAAAAAGGGCAGTGCATTACGCTTAATGAGCATCAGAAAAAAAGATGTAGAGGTTAGGTACGGTATGCAGTATTCGATATGATCTAGCAGCGTACAACTGTATATGTCGTGAATCATGGTTTGCTTTCAGAGATATTAAAATGCCGAACACCATTTATTCTTTCAGTATAGCAGTTTGGTTAGGTCATATACTTGCATTATAAGTCACGAAGCTTTGATCAGTAAATGTGTTTTTCATTGAAGACTTGTTGCGTGACCCCATCTATGCAAAGAGTTGACGTCATAACGGAAACTTCGTATTCAAAAGAGGTCTCAGCTCGATATCATTTTTCTCTGCAGGGGCGCCGGCAAAAGAATGTGAATAAATATAGAAGAGGCAAATGCAGATGTAAGGACAGGCAGAACAACACAGAGACACACACACACAAACCGGTAAAGTGCAAGGGACTGAATAGACAGCTGATGAAAGAATGCTGAGGGAGCACAGTGGTGTCCTTTAAATGAAGTAAAGTGGTATTTTTGTGGGTCTGAGCAGTTCCGCAGCAGAGAATGAAATATGCAGTAAAAACCATGATGTTTTTACACACCACAGTCTGGAAGCAAGAGTGGAGCTGTGTGAGGAAGGACGGTTTGTCTCTCTGGGCCAAGACCCTCTTCTCCACCATCGTACATTCAACGTCATCATCCTGCATCACCACGTCTTTTTTGAGGATCTTGATGGCGTATAGCTCCTCTGTTGACTTCATCTCTGCCAACATTACCTGCAGTTAATGAAAAAAACCACAGGTCACAATAAATCGCAGAAATTCTGAAGTTTAATACAGCAAACAAATGCTGACATAACAGCACTCTCAGGCATTCCTCAGGATTACAATCATTGTTGTCCTGTTGCATCAGGTCTGTAGCTCTCACCTTGCCAAAGCTGCCCTTTCCCAGCAAGGCCAGGAAGTTGAAGTCACTGAGTCGGCCCCGGTCCATGTTACCTGAAGGCAGGCTGACCCGCCGGTGGTCTGATGGCGTGATCACTTTTTTACCATGGCCCATCTTGGCTTTCTGTGGTGTAGGAGAGGACATGGAACTTTCAAATAAATCACCATGCTGTTATCAGCTGGTCTGAAGTCAGATATTCACATCTGGCTGCCACTGACACGTGTCCTGATCAGATCACAGACCGCCACGAGCAGGGCTTAAGCGCCAATGAACATAAGGACAAAGAAAGTGCGCTTGCCAGCAATTAATCACGCTATGGTTGTGTGTGCAGCTTTTCAGGAAGATATATTTTATAAAATAAAACAAACAAATGACAGTGTAATAACCACAAAAACAAATTTTCACTGCGTTTTGCATGCTGCGATAGGTTCTGTAATCATTTAGCAGTTATTGCATTATTATTTGCTACAAGGTGACACAATGGATGCACACACCATCCCTCACCATCACAGACAACTGCTTCACTTCTCTGTTCAGTCTATTTCCTCACAGACCATGTAGTAGTCTATTTTTTCCACTGATGTGCCACTTATTTTGTTATATTCAAACAGCCTCACAGATATTCAAACAGATTTCACTTGTGATGCATTTAAGGGGAAATTGTGAGGTGGGCAGTCAGCAGGGGGGTTCCAGCATTGCAAGGTTCCCTGTTGTTATAATGCCTGGCCTGCCAAGCGTCTTTGAACAATTGGAGCAATTAGGACTCTGCCAGCTCCCATCACGGCTCTAGCGGTTGTCTGTTTATGTCAGATAGGGCAGAGAAGCCAGCCGAATGGTGGGACACAGAGAAGCTGTTGCCAGGCAAATTGGTTTTCTGCTCTTATTCATACAGTGATGGAGAAACAAATACTAAATCATCAATTTCTAATACTTCTGTCATTAATAATAGTTTGTTGTGGCTTTAATCATCCTGTGTGATGCCTAAACTGGCCACAATCCAGCAAAGGGGTCCCAAGTTGAATGTGAGGGACCCCAAAAAAGTAAAAGGAAATTTCAAAAGAAAGAATTATTATTATTCATTTTATTCTAATCTTCTGCTCCTTTCTTCTGAAATACTGTATAATTTAACCTCTTCAAGCCTCTATAAATCCCTTAAATGAAAAAAATCCAGAAAGGAAAAACCTTTTGGTTGTACTGCTCATAACTTATGTCCACACTCCTTATTTTTAATGGTCCACAAGTCAAAAAGGTGGTAAACCACTACCCTAACCCTGCCAGGACATTGCTAGCGAGGTGTACTACCAAATACACTCTGATTTACATCATGCAGTCAAGTGTTTCAGGCCTAAAACTTTTTCATAAGGTGGTGATCTACATGCATTGTTTGCTGGTGTTGATGTTGCACTACTAACTATAATGTCACCTGTGGCGGTTAATTTTTAAAATACATGTACATAAACATCTCTAACATGGGCCATTTGTCTACAGAAAAATGAGACAACTTCACATCAGTACAGTTCACACACACAAACACACAAAAAAACCACACCTACCTGTTTGAAAAGTTATGTGGCCACAAAAAGTTGTATTCAAACACAATTAGTACAGCCACACACTAGTCTTATAAAAATATATATAACACTGCCACTGTGTGGAGAGATTTGGCATGCACACCAAGCACACACAGTTACTTTGTGTGAGTGAGTGTCAGTCCATGCTTCATGTCCTAACAGCCTTCTATAGTCCAGACCAATGGCAGACTAGTAGAGGGTGGGAGCTGGTGTGAAGCTCTCCTAACTGATAATGTTGAGGATGGTGACACCACCAGAGGCCTGAGCGGTCAACACATTTACTAACAATAATGCTGTGTGGTGTTTGTATTAACTTCTGTACCATATTAGCACTAATCCCATGGCTGTTAATGTTTTTAGGCTTCAATTTGAAGATATTCGTTCCTTGAAACCAAATGCTGCAAATGTCAGTGTGTGCTGATCTGATCTTTGCCACAGATGCTGCAAAATCTTCAAAAGCTTTGCTTCAATTGTTACTTTATTTTAAAATGACATTAAGTCCCTTAAATTTTACTATGTGAAATACTGACAGAGTGTGTGAGAGCTTTATGCTGTTGAAAGCCTTTGTTAGTAAATCAGATTAATTTGTGGAAGCCCAGCAGAGATCCACAAACAATCCTAATACAATAAATAGAGTGAGTGTGATGCAAGCTGTGAGCGAGAGAAACAGAGATGAAGCAGGCAGGAGAGCTACCTTTAGATAGTGGATATTTAACTGGCAGGCCTAGAAAAAAGAGGAAGCTCATTTATTAGAGGTCATTTGATGTATGCATGTGTAGTTTGGCTACAAAGAAGCAACTACGACAAAATACACATGTAGACAAATGATGAGTCACTATTTTGATCTGCTTCAATCCATCTACAAATAATAAAAATGATCAGAGGTTTGACTAGAAAGCAGAATAAAACCCTTCTATGTCACATCTGGATGCATCTCGCACTAGTTTCCATGGCAACCGCACAGTTGCGTGAAGACGCCAGCCTCAGAGGGAAGTTGAGGTCAGCAATGAACAGTATGGAGAGATGCAGAAAATTAGAAAAGAGATTCCATGTCTTGAGGAGATGAAATGCTCACTCATTGCATTTACACTGTGCAGTCTTTTTCCACTTCTGAGTTATTACTATGGGAATGAAGAGGCCATGAGGTTTATTTAAAGTGAGGATGTTGTGATGTGTTAGAGTAACAGAAACCCTCGCAGACAGACACCTGCATTAAATAAACCTGCAAGTAAACAGCAAGAATTAGCTCCAAAAATGATCCCTTAGTCCTGACTAATGGACAACAGCAGTGTTTTTCATGCTTATTTCATTTAGAACAAAGTGTGTAAATAATACACTCAGTCATTTTCAAAGCAAACAGTATTTCTTTTTAAATTTTTGAATACTTTTCATACACTATAAACAACTTGGAGGAAGAGGAAATCCATCAAAATAAAAAGTGTTTGCTTTTGCTTGCAGTTACATTAATTTTGCACATATTTTGACTAATACATTACACATTTTTCAAATCAATATGCACTTACAGCTGGTATTCTATCATTTCTTTTTGAATATATTCACTTCCAAATGAGTTTTCGATGCATATTGGCATGAACTGAAATCAGTGATTACCAAGCAGTACAAAAGATAAGTTAAAAATGTTTCACACTAGTCCAGGTTTCAGAAAATAGTCAGATATAATGTAAGATTTAAATAATGTTAGTAGACTGGGAAAAACTTGCAATAACATGATGACCAATAAAAAGATTAACTCTCATATAATACCTCGACAGACTCCTGATTTCTAATAAATCATTTGTCTGGTTTCTTACAACTTAGGGCTAAGTTAGATAACAAAAATCTGAACAGTTTTATACATCATGGGTCATATTATTTTGCTGTATTCATCCCTTATGTACGATAGGTTAACTCTCGCTTTCATTGTAACATTTGCAGGAAGAGGTGCTTTTACACTGGAGTCCAGAGAGGCTGAGGAACTACAGCAAGAGCCTTAACGCTGTTCTTTGACATCAACAAAAACCCAAGGTTGGCTTCATTTAGACTGTCTGTGATTTCTCCTTCTGTATAGCTTCTCATATTTGTCATGTCCCACTGTAAGCAAGAGCCGAGCAGAGCACATGAAGTGCTGGTCTGTACCCGCTTGCAGCTTGAAACTACAGTAAAAGAGACTTTGCAATGTAACAGACAGCTATAATCGGTTTTTAAGGGACAAAATCTGAAGCTCATTTTAATTTAGATCTCCAAATAACAGCTCCTGAGAGTTGGGTTAGAATTTAGACTGATCAGAGTTGTTTTTAGCTGGATGCTTGTGTCTGCAGCCTTAACAGGCGAGCAGAACTGTAAGAGCAAGAGTCAGGAAT
Source organism: Monopterus albus (assembly GCF_001952655.1). Taxonomy (NCBI): domain Eukaryota; kingdom Metazoa; phylum Chordata; class Actinopteri; order Synbranchiformes; family Synbranchidae; genus Monopterus; species Monopterus albus. The sequence continues at coordinate 282,931 of NW_018128107.1, read as the reverse complement.
TATAATGGACTGTGAGGCTACAGTTCTTATTTAAGGCTACTGTCTGAGACTTGTCTGGACTTATTGTGCTATCCATATTTACTGTAAGCTCGTGCTCTATGTGAAATGTTCCTTGAAAATCACGAGCATCCATTTTACTGATAGGAGAATGCGATCTCCCGCTCCGGCTCACAGGGTGAAAAGCACAAGGAGGAACAGGATGGAGGTTACCATGGTGACAGGAGAGAGGAACACATTTTTTGTTCAAGCGAGTGAGCATTTGTATGTTCAGTACAACAAACGTGTATGTGTGAAAAAGAAGATCTACTTCTGCTTTTATTGAACCTTATACATTCTAAACCCGAGCCACGCCCTCTTAGCCCTCACCTCAAACTTCTGCCGCAGCTCCAGGTCGACGTCGTCCACCTCTGGGATGGGAACGTTGTAGTACTCTCCCTCCTCCTGGTTCAACAACTTGTACCTGACAGAGGGAAAAGAGAGAAAAATGACTGGTTGTTATTTACTTCCTTCATTGGGCTGTAAATCCACATATTTCCATACTACTATTAATCCAGCAACCATGTGTTTCTTCCTCAGTTTATACATCTCTGTATTTCTGCATCATTTCAGTCATGAGCAGCCTTTCTTTGTGTTCGCAGGTCTGCTCTCTGTCAGCAGTGCCAACGTGACTCTACTTCATCTGTAAGGTACAAATGCTCAGGCCACGTGTTTAATGACCTGAAATACACAGGACAATATGCAGACCAACGGATAAACACACTGTGGTGCTTTCCAAGCTGCCAGTGCCAAGCGTTCCTCTGCACAGGTATTTCCTGGAGCGTCTAACAGTCACAGTCGATCAGGCTCGGTTTAGGGTAACATGGTCCACAAAGAGTGACTGTAAAATCTCCACGAGTGTGTGTCTGCCAGTGTGAGACAAAGCAGGCAGACAAAAACAGAGAGCTGTAGGAGATGACGCCAGCAGGTGCTGTTTGTCAGCGAGGCTGGACGTGGCTTTGGCCAGCAGTGCCTTTTATGCATGCCATGCTGCTGTTTTTGGGCAAAGTTGGCTGCAATCGTTGGAGGCAGCGAAGTATCGAGTTAACAAACTGCCACACTGCTGTGAGAAGACAGACCCTGTCCCTGTATTTGCAATAAAGCAGTGGAACCACATTACTTTGCTCGTCATCATTTACTGTAGCGTAGTGTAAAGGTTAGTTTAAAGAATTCTTTTGGATGGTTAGGACTTATTGACTGTGTTAAAACAACATGACCTTCAAATCATAAAAATGATTATATACAACTGTCTGCTGTTAACTACGTTATCAATCGCTATTGCTTATGTCATGTTGATCAAAATGTCTTCTACTGGTTCTCCGTTGAATAGTCCGACCTTCCCAAACATCTAGTTGACTGCAGAAAGTCATTACACGCAAAACAGTTGAACCATAATCACACATACTTGTGTACATTTCTATTACAGTAGACTTGTTTTGCAAATGTTTCCTGAATTGATGAATTGCTCGCAGAGGAATCTTGACTTTCATTAAAAGAAGGTGAATGTGTGAAGCGTTACATCAACCAGTGATCAATCAGTTCTCTACAATAGCTCAGAGGTGCATTCCATGAGCCTTCAATTGGCAGGCACCAATAGACATGGCATTAATAACTTCTGACAATGGAAGAACAAGGAAATGAACAGCTTCAAAATGTCACAAAGAAGAAGATGAGGAGCTGTAAGGCTGCGTGGTGAAAGTCGAACACTGCACGTTCACCATCTGATCAGAGCTTGAAATGAGTTCTTTTAGTTTCACTGCAGTTCACTCTCATAACAAAATGCAATGCCATCTAAAGTGCAACCCTGGCCATGACCCTGGACATGTACTTTGAATGCAGTGTGTACTGTGACATGTAAAGCATGACATACCGAGCTTTATAAATGTAGCACGTAATGTAATTCTAAATTCTTGATTCCACCCAAATTTAGTCAAATCTCCAACTTGATTAGATTTGATTTATTCTTTCAAGCATGTAAAGACAGTTGATATGTCAACACACATAATTTTACACATATCCAACAAATGCTAATCCAATATCAATTTGCTTATACCTAGTACATGCTTGAATGGAGTAGGAAGAAGTCAGACTTATCCAGTCCTACCCCATGACATCATCTTACATCATTGGTTTGCAAGCAGTATCTCTACATAAATAATTATCTTCTACACCACACAAGTAATATACTAAAAAATTATGACAGAGTGTTAACATTGATACATAATTACATTCTTAAATAATTATCTTCTACATTTAACAAATCTATATTGAAGTCACCACATATGAACATTAATTTATGACTTATTGTCAAGTAATTTTCTTCCATCCAGTCATTAAATTTTTCTATGCTGGCTCCAGGTGCTCTATAAATACAGCTTATTACAACATTTTTCTTTTTTTCCACGAGTATTTCTACAGTCACACACTCCAGCAAATTATCTACCACCCTTGACATTTTATCCACTTTCTTATAACAAAAGTTTTTATCTATGTACTGTACAAGGCCACACCACCTCCCATCTTATTCTCTCTGTTTGTGCATACCAAGTCATAGCCATCAAGGTCAAAATCCATTCCCCTTACATTATTCATCCAAGTTTCAGAAATAGCAATTATATTAAAAGAATGTGTAAGACTACTAAGATATTTTTTTATACTCTGAAAGTTTGCGTATAAACTTCACTTAAAAAAACTTTAAAAAGTTCAGTGGATTGTTGCAGTGAATGGAAGTGAATGGGGCTCGAAAGACGACTGACCATCCACACGTAGGAGTCTTGATCAGCTCAGACACTCCAAATGACATGGAGCCCATGAAATCGTTCCTGGTGGTCCGGTCCCAGTCCCATATCTCAATGGACAGACGGCGGTCCTTGTCTGATGCTTTCAGCTTACTGCACACACACACACAGGGAGCAAATGTAGAGTTATGTGACGACGGAGACGGCAAGGATCAAATTCTTTCTGCTTTCATTTTGTACACACACACACACACAAACACTTGACTCACAAGGTGAAGGACTCATTCCAGCAGGGGTTCAGAGATGAACGGATGGTCCTTGTCTTCTGTTTGGTCTCGTTCTTTGGATCTGGGATGAGCTTGAGTTTAACATATGGGTCTGATAAACCGTTTGGATCCATAGGAATCAGGTTCCTGGCTTCACCCACTGCAAGAAAGGGTGGAGACAGAGAGAAAGTAAAAACATTTATTTTTTTGTCTTCAGAGTCTGAGACTCCATAATTCCACACCGACTCAGGGGTTAAATGAATAGAGACAGAGGAGTACAGTCAGAGCGGTGATTCATTTCAAGTCAGTGCAGGTCAGAACAGCAAACAGAAATAATCTGCGCTTCAGTTCCAGCAAAATGACCTCTCTGTACTCCATATTAGATTATTAATCTGTGTATTAGTAAGTACTGACATGCTTACTTATTCTTTTTCTCTTCAGATATCCATTGAATTAAATAATTATTTCATTTAGGTAAATGTCCTGTACAGATACTTGTGCTTAGACATCACTTTTCAGACATTTGGAAAAATAAAGTCATGTAGATAAACATGCTCATCAGGACTGAAACTCAGATATCTGTATATGAACTAGTAATAAAAAAAAGTCACACCCAGCCTTAGTCGCACATCAATGTTTTACACCATGATTTGCTGTAAAACATGCAAGATCACTGGTTTGGGCTTGAATGCAAAATAGTAAGATGTGCAAAAGTCTAAGGCCACCATTAAGTTTAGCTGTTTTAGCAAGGCTGTAATGATCTTTTTAATTTATTTCCCAGTGTCTTTATTAAGATACAACCAGAAAAGACAGGAAACACAAATGTTCAGAACAAAACAGCTTCTACAGTCCAAGGTCAGTATTTAGAGTGACCTCCCTTTACATGTGGCACAACTGTTTTGAAACGTAGAAACCATGACAGACCCTCTACCATGTTTCACTGAAGTCTGCGAGCATTCATGGTTCCACCTCCTTCCAACTCTACTTCTCATGTACTGTCAGCGATTTGGACCACTCCATAAGACTCTCTTCCACTGATCTTCACTCCAGTCTTTGTGAGCTTTTGAATATCTCAGCCTTTTCTCCTTGTCCCTCTTCTGAAAAAGTGGCTTCCTGGCTGCTGTCCTTCCACAAAGGCCACTCCTGGTCAAACTCCTTTGGACTGTGGAAGGATCTACTTGGCATCCAGATGAAGCTGCCAGATGCTGAGCTGGATTTCCTCTGGTCTCTCTCGAAGAAACTCTGAGAAACTTCTCATCAGATTTTGACAGTTCTCTTGCTCTCTCACTCCTGTTTTTGTCCTTGACCTCTCTGGATTCTTCATATTTCTTTAGAACAGCTTGAATACCACAGCTTGAGTGTGCACTTTGTTTGTTGAATTTGATGACAGTTTTTGTGCTTTTTAATACTGTCCATATTTCCTATATTTTCTTCTGATAGTTAAATATTTATAGTCATCATAACATTGCTACAAGAACAAACCAGATAGATACTGTATATATAGATATTCAAAGTTTGTGTTTGCTTCATCAAAACAGGCAGCACATATGATGATGGCAGGTGCTGTGAAACAAAGCATACTGTCAAAATTCACTTGAAGTTGACAGTGTGAAACAACATCAACAGGATTATAACACCGGTGGGTGTTGGGGCACAAAAAAAAGAACGAAAAAAAAAAAATGAAAAGGGAGCTCACTTTAAAGTGCAGCTCTCACTTAGTTGTAAATGAAGTAAATAAAAACAGGTGGTGATAAAACTCCTCTCTCCTCATTTGTGCACATGGCTGCAGGGTAAGCAATAGGCTGGCAGATAATGTGAAGGAAGCGTGAGTGACATTTCCCTCTGTGCTAACTGACAGATGGAAGAGTGCTGTAACATAGCAACAGTAGTACGGTGACAAGGTGGAGTGAGCATGCCACGTTCACCATGGTGACAGCAGGCGCTATAAGTAGCCAGTGGGTCGACTCCACCGCTGCCCCAAATAGCGAGATCACGAGAACAAGCAAACAAATGGCAGTCGCATACGTTCGGCATGCATTCAACCACACAGTAAATGCCTGGAGACACTATTAACAACACAACTACAACAGATGGAGAGCAGATCCACACTGATCCGCTACAACTGTATTTATCAGCTCCAGTCTCCTCTGTCTGCTTATTTAATTATCATCAGACCCAGAGCAGTAGAAAGCGCTGCACAAATGAATGTTTCAGAGAGTCAGTGTGAACTTTCACACAAGGACACATTTGCTGAGATTCTTCATTAAATCAGCGGTAATGTTGTTTTTCACTCTGCAGCATAAATATTCAAGGGCTGAATACAAAGCAAAGCATTCACAAACATTAGAAAGGCAATGTCATGAAGAGTCACTGGAGCTCATTTAGCTCCATCTTTGTGAGATTTAGTTGGATTTATTGTGACGTTCAGCTGTTTTTATAAATGGATGTGACATTATGATTTTTAAGGCAATGCACTTTTTATGGATTAAGAGTTATGAATTAGTATGAAAAAGCAAGTACAATAAAGTAACGATGAAAGAGAAACCAGGTTTTGTGTCTGTTGGATTAGATCTGAAACCACTGGGAGAATAATCGATTTGTCAGTCAACTCAAAATTAAACAACTGTTTTACAGCACAAATGGCCCAGATCAACTTTTTCCAGATTTTTAAATGTGTAACATTGCTGGTCTGAGTCTGACTGTTACAGTGATTCTCTTTAGGGTTTTAGAAAATAAAACCTAATTCATCATTTTTATCACTGTGAAAACATAGATGACAGCACACAATATCAAATATAAAAACATTATGCTTTAAATTTAATTAAAGTGACAAAAGCACTTGTGTAAAAAAGAAAGAAACAAAACTAAGCAACATTAGCCATGCACTGAATATCACATAATTTATTACGGTCATAATATGTCAGTAACACAATCAGTGAAAATCACTGGAAAATTATGATTTTTGTCTTCAGTTTTTCCTGCGCGTCCATTTTCATGCACTAGAGGGCAGTGTTGGTCTCTCATTCAGAGTTGTGCTGTATCTTACAAAAACAGCAAGTGTTACTTTGTTCACAAATGTTTTGCTTCAACCTCATAGTTTACTCCTTATCCAATGCAATTTTTCAACCCCAGTAACCCCCCC
>NW_018128107.1:242341-276651 GCF_001952655.1 Monopterus albus | reverse complement strand
TGGCAGCGTTAAAGGCATCAGTCACCTCCATGGCAACACAGCCGCCAAACAATGCCAAAGCAACTTCAACAAGCCTGTAAAAGCACAAATGAGGCAACACACTCACACAGACAGACTCAATGCATATGTATTGTATGCCACAGAAGAGTGTGTGCAAGTGACACACAGGAATTTGACTTCTACACATCCCTCTCTTTTATACACACACACACACATACACACACACACACACACACACACACACACACACACACATAAAACATCATCAGCAGCAGTGATCAAGGACCATCTCTGATCTGTTGTTGCTTAGATACAACAAGAGCTGCTAGTCTTGTGTATCCTCCTCGCTCCTTGCGAGCGAGTCACAAATAAAATTAGAGAGCGTGTGTCTATGCCTTCCTGCGTGTGTATGTTTTGTGTTTATCACTCGTTTGGAGTAAAACAACAATTATACAGACAGAAGAATCAGATGTACAGTATATTAAGGTTCTGTTAGCGGGATTAGAAACTTCAGCAAATACACTGAAACTGTTGTTTACATTCTGCAAACATGCATCACTGAAGAAGCAAAACTATCACAGGGCATCCACTCTGCAACTATTGTGCACTAGTGCAGCAGCCACAAATGTTCTGACTTTACAAAAGTAACAGCACAACACAATATTAAAAGCTGTAGCACTTAGCTGACACTTTTAGAGCCTGGGTCCTTTGCAGTTTAGAGATAATGAATGACAAAGTTCAAGTTTGTTCTTTTCCAAAAGGGTTATTTAGTGTGTTTTATCCCAGATCATTTCTCTAAAGTGCTGGGTGTTATTCCATGCACTTAATGCAAATCAGAACAACTGAACACAACATTTGAAATACACTAGTTGTTCTCTGCCAGTCTGAAATTAAACTGGACTTTGCAACAAATTTTCAGCGATCTATTTCCTATTATATCCATTATACTGAGGGAAACAAAGCCCATGAAACACACACAAACTATCCTTGCTACCATTATCTCCTGTATCTCAACTGAATGCCTGCATAATAAAAAATATGCCACAGCTAAAAAAGACATCATCTGGATCCTGATGTGGGTGCGTGTGAGGCTACGCTGGGTCAAATGTGTAATCTCCGGAAAAGGCTTTGAAATTCAAATATGTTGTTGCATAACAATGCATTGTGCAACCAATGAATGCCTGATAATCTGGGGAGGAAGGCTGGATGGAGCCCTGCTGTGCGGTGTCAGGGATCTGAACACAAACATCACACACGCTGGACGGAACGGGAGAACCGAAGGGAAGTTAAGATTTCTATTTCTGCTTGAGGCCATTTTAAGGAAGTGTTTATGGAAATTCAGTGAAGACCAGGATTTAGAAGGAAATGATTCTCTTCAGTGAGACACGAGTGGTGCTTTGTATTTTTGCAAAACCTACACTGCTGTAAAACTACATTTTTAGTATTTAATGCTTTTTTCAGCAAGAAAAGCAGTGTTGGAAAGTAACTAAGTACATTTACTCAAATGCGGTACTTAAGTACAATTTTGATGCATCTGTACTTTACTAGAGTATTTTCATTTTGTGCTACTTCATATTTTGACTTCACAACATTTTAGAAGGAAATACTGTAGTGTTTACTTTTCAGAACCAGATTAATATAAAAAATGACAGTACAATCATCAGTCTTTATTACTCTCTGGTGGGAAACTGACAAGCTACCCAGCAGTATGTAAAGTACTTCATATTAATAAGGTAGTTAACATTAGCTCCCTCTTTATCAGCTGCAACATTAAAAGTAAAACATAATTATAATTCAATAATACGATATACATTCAAATTAAATGTGTCACAACTACATTACAGTGTTATAATGCCTTTTTCTAATTATGAATGCTAAAGGAGAGTTAAAATAAGATGTTACTGATCTGTATGATTAATATACATAAACACAACAATAATTATCTGTATACAAACAGTATGTACAACTGTAAAACTTTAGATTTGTGAGAATAAAATGCCTAATATCAGAAAGTAAAACTACAGTAAACTGTATTACACAGTGCTATGACTTGCATCAGTGGAGAAAAAAAAAACTATTCTTGTTCAACTGTGCTTTAAACCTGAGGCAAGCATGTCAAGAATATCGAAATCTCATCCAGAATAAACCACTGCGTGCTCACTCTGGCCAGATCCTCAGATGCCCTGTGTGTGTGTGTGTAGGCAGGTTACGAAGGGATGCTTGCATGTTTGCCTTTTCTTAAAACACAGTAAATGTCGGCTCATGGCCATGGGTTATTTACAGTATGTTACTTGTGCTACAAGAGGCAATGATCAGGGGAGAGGAGTAGGAGAAGGAAGAAAAGCAAGATGGGGTACGAGGGAAAAAAAGTAAGCAATCCAAACAAGGCAAAAGGAAGAGGATATAGAAGAGGGAATGAAACATTAGAGCCAAAAAAAGGTGGGGTGGGGGGGATCACTCGAATGAACAGTTATTTCAACTGGCTGAAAAAGAGAGAATGACAGATGCTGATGTCTTATCGAGGAAGGAACAGATAAGAGAAGATAACGGCACGGAGAGGCAAAATGGGAGTGTGTGTGATAGACAGAGAGAGCGAGAGAGAGTCTGGGAGATGTGTCTGCTTTCTTGGTTGGAAAGATTCAATCAAGTTCACACTGCTGCGGTGAACCACAAAGGCACTTCTCTGTTGGAGCCAGAGGGGAGCCGGAGAACGAGCAGGGGCTGCACTGTTCAGACCGCTGCCATTAGAGAAGAGAGGGGAAAAAACAAACACACACTTGGTCTGCCTTCTCTCTCTCTTGAATTCTTCTCACTATTGATCTCCATCTTCTTTTCTCTTTCTCCTACACAAAATCTGCCAATCACAGCTCTAGCTCTGTCTCAACTGGGCCGTCATTTTCATCTTTACTGTCCTTTTAATTGACCAGGATCCTTGGAATTTAATGAGCAGCGCCTATTTATTTTTCACTGACTACAGTTCAAATAAACAGCTGTATGATCAAGGAAAAGTAGACGCAGAAGTCCAGAGTTGCTTTGTCTTTATATGTCAGGCACCACATATTCCAGGAGCAGGTGCTGCAGAGCAAACTGTCATATGTTCCTTGAAGTTGATACAGTGTGAAGTGTCAGCAACACTTTCATAAACACAAAGAAACTGGTGGGTGTTTTAGTGTGCATACATATAAAATCAAGGACAACATGGGCATCAATTTGATATGGTAACAGCCGAGTCTTCCACTCCCCTCTGTGAATGGTCAGTTTCTGATCTGCACAATCTGAAAAGGGCTTATGAGACCGCTGCTGTCAACTTCACCTCATTACGGTTGTCACCATCCACAGACAGATAGATGCAAAAGAGACGTACAACAGAATGTATCTGTCACTGTTTTGCAGGGTCTCAGACCTTGTTCGGCAGTAAAACAAGCAAAACAGCAGGATGTGCAGCAGCACAAATAAACAGACTGCGTAATAAACCGAAAAGCAGTGCAAGCAGCCCGAACAAATTATTCAGTACTGCTGCAAATGCAGCTTTTTCCCCACTCCCTAATGTATGTCTTGCCATTTGGAAGACTGTACACAAACAAACATTTTTATGAAAGCAATTTATTTCCTAGTCAATCACATCTGCTTCTCTGCTCCTGCTGTAGCTGCAGGTTATTCCTGGGTGATCCCCACTGAGTTAAAACACATTATTGGCCTCAGCAATCACAGTCCCTGACCCAGTGCCGTCTCGCCACACTCCTGCGTGAGCGTGTGTATGGCAAAGTGAGAGGTTGTGGAAGTGACCCAGCAGTCATTTCTCACCCTGCCAAATGGGTTTAACACCGAAGGGCTCTCGACTCCAGGTGCTGCTCTTGACTGACAGGATAATTTAGAGGTGTTATGATGGTTACGAAGGAATGCATGACTTCGTTTTTATGCCGAGACAGACGCACACTTCATTGTTTTTAAAGCTTCTATTTTCTTTTCTTGGAAGTCACAGTTGCAGATTCAAAAGAAGTCTGATTTCCTGTTATTTCAGGTAAAACTCTGATTTGTTCCATCATTTTCTCACAAACTGTAATGTAGTGTATTAGGAGAACTGGATACTCTATTCCAAAATGGCGACCCATTCCTGCCCATGTGTATACAATATACCTTATGAATGTTTTCAGCCTCCTGCGTTTTCCTAGAAAATAAGCACATTAGCAGCGATTAACTTCACCTGAACACAGAAAGTATACCCTCACACTGGCTACGTGCTTCTTAATCAAACTGATTTTTGCAAAATTATCACAAACATATTGTAAACAGGGTGGCACAGCTTTTGCCTCACAGTAAGAAAGTTCCGGGTTTGAGTCCTGGTCGACCCGGGGCCTTTCTTTGCAGGGTTTGCATGTTCTCCCTGTGCCTGCGTGGGTTCTCTCCGGGTACTCCGGCTTCCTCCCACAGCCCAAAGACATGCAGCTTAGGTTGACTGGCGACTCTAAATTGCCCGTAGGATTGAGTGTTAAGTGTGTGTGGTTGTCTGTCTACATGTCAGCCCTGTGACCTATCCAGGGTGGACCCCGCCGCTCGCCCAAAAGTCAGCAGGGATAGTCTCCAGCCTCCCCCCGCCACCCTATTCAGGAATAAGTGGTATAGATATTGTAAACAATCACTACGCTGTCCAACTCTAGAATAGCTACTTCAAATAAAATGAAAGTGCAGTAAAGCACACTGCAGGTTAAGGCAAGATTCTCACCGAGTGACCACAACTGGCAAGTTTCTGACTAAAAACTAAAACCAACCTGTGATATGTAGTCTGTCACCGCTGACCTCAATCTTGAGGAAGAGGCGACCCCGACGCTCTGTGTGGTCTGTCCCACACAGGCTTGGCACGTTGACAACACACTGCTTGTGCACATTCATGTCGCAGGCTAAAAACAGACAAAACAGAGAGAGTGTTGAGATTATCTGCAGAGGAATTTTTAAAAATCCATTTTAAAGCCTGGAGTCCTGTGCGTTATCCTGGATTAGTCTTGTTAAAGTAATGGCACTAAGTTTTTTGCACTCAGTAATGTGACCTAATGTGGCAAAAGATTTTTTTATTCTCACCAAATACAGAAACGTCTGATTTAGGTAACAGCTGTAATCAAAGAGCTTTTCTCCAGGGTGCTGTCTAGCACTGAAATATCAATAAATAACTTAGAGATGCTATAATCACTACAAGCAGATGAGATCACCATCCAGTGGACTAACAACCTCCACAACATCCCACTGAGTTGCACATTGTGAATAATGTACTGAATTTTGGTACAAACTCAGAGGATATAGTGCTGTTCCTTCAGCACATGTGGGGTTACTTGGCGTGAATGTTAGAGGAAGCACTATAAGGGAAAGTGGAAATGTAAAGATTCCCTTTGTCATCAAGTAAGAGAGCTTATGGGGAATGTGATCATAATTTTGGTTCCTGAATATGCGAAGAAGCACCTCAGCTCCATCAGATGTGTGCTGGTGATGGCAGCCATGGAAGTCTGTGTGCAGTCCTGTACATAAACATTACCCCTTGACAATACTCAAACGAGAAAGCGAATAATTAGTCTTTAATTAAAACATCTGGATTGTTTGTTTGTGACTCTTTCCTGTGCTCTCACACATACTTTGACAATGATGAGAGTTGTTCTCTTCCCTCTAATTTGCTCTCTGTCCCTTCCTGCCCTCTAACTTTCTCTCCCTTTCCTCCCCTCTGTATTTTGTGTCCTCCTCCTCTCTCTTTCTGCTCTCTTCTAATCAACCATCCCTGCTCCTGCTCCTCTTCCTCTGTCCACCAGGCAAGCCTGTCAGGCCGTCGTGCTGGGAGGAGACAAGGAGAGATAAGAGATGGGAAGGCAGCTCATAACGGCAATGTCCTCCCTGCATCAATTTATTCTGGTGTGCACCCATTACCATCTGCAATGAGGCTGCCACCAGAGACCCACAGATGGATAGACAGAGTAAGAGGAAGAGAGAGGGTGAGAGGGTGATGGATGTGGAGACTGGAGGTGAAGAGGTACAGTGAGGGATACAAAGGAGGGGAGACGTGAGAGAAACAATATAAAAGGGAAACAAAAAGCTGGTACAGAGGAAAAAAGAGGAGGGATGATATGTGGGAGAAAGGAAGAATAATGGGTATAGCAAAGGAGAAAGAAAGAAGTGGGAGGAAAAGGAGAATAAAATGAAAACAAAATACAGTGCAGGATGGGGTCTTACAAAGAGAGAAGGGAAGAGGATACAGGAGTGTGGGTGGAAAGAATGGGAGCGCGGAGAGGACTCAGCAGGGCGGGACTGTGAATTCTGCCTGGGCTGCAGATGTGGCTCGGTGTAGCACCGTACCAGTCTATTCCCATCTGTTTTCATTAGGGCCGGCTCTAGGATGGAAACCAGCACAGCATATTGGACACAGGTGCACACAGACAGGGAATGTACTCACTGTCACATTTCATCCCTTGGTGGATGAGGCCATACAGTAGCGAACCACAGTGGTCACAGAAGGTCGGACTGCCGTACGAGTGGATCTTGAACTTGTGCTTGCTTCTGGGGTCCTGCGCAACAAAGATGGAGAGAAAAAATATTTTGCAACCGATGGTAGTCTGGGTGGCAGTGTGGTGTAGTGGGTTAGCATCAGAGCAAGAAGGTTCTGGGTGCCTGTGTGGGTTTCCTCCGGGTGCTCCGACTTCCTCCCGCTTCCAAAACCATGCAGGTTCACATGAATGTAAGAAGTCCGCCATTTATCCCGCTGGGCAATTCTTCTTTACCCATAAAAGGCTACATGTTACTTCTCAAAGGGAAAAATTAAGTAAAGATCTTTCACTTCTTGTTGTTTAAAAGAACTCAAAGATTCAGAAGACACAATAGGTGGTAAGAGAAAGCTCTGGTGGTTCAGTTGTAACAATACAAGAAAATAAAGGTTGATCATGATGTAAGGGTCTTTGCAACATTCCTGTTAAAGTGAGTGTAAAGGACCTTTCTTACAACATGTTCACCACTTTAATGAGTACATATGGTAGCTGGGATTTAGCTGTATGATTTGCAAGTCATGCTTACTTAGACCTGATACATCCTATCCATCATATCATCGGTGGAAGAGAACAAAGAAAGACAGAGAGAAACATCCAGATGGAATGGAAAAGTCAGGCCGTTGTCAGAGCGTGGGAACATGCAAGGCACAAATACACACCGCACAGCCTATGGTGCCAATAGCAGCGTAACTGAGCAACTGTTTATCTTGGCTGGAACATCTGGCACTGAAGCCGAGTTAAAATCAAGCTAATGTGCAACTGGGGATTGATGCTCTGATAGGTTTCCAAGAAAACAGGCAGGACACTAGGAAGAGAGTGATTATATAAAGTTTTGTAATGTTTTCTGCAACAAGTATACACATGTGGTTCCACTCGTTGGACACTGATTCATATATTTTCCGGTCAGTATTGCGAAAACCAAGATTAAAGCAAATAAGAGTGGATAAACCCCCGCTGACATTGCCTCCATCATGGTGAAATGTGTCAGAATGGCTGCATGTGTAATTATACAGGCCACTGACTGCATCATTGAGAAGTGTCCCTTTGCCACAGACATAAACATGCTAAATCAAGCAAAAAACATAACGACAGCAGGACAGTGAGAAAGAAATGGCAACAGAGAGCCAGAGAGGGAAGGTCTGTGAATGAAAAAGGAGAAAGGTTGTGATTGGCTTTGGGAAATTATTCAGTGGTGTGAAGGTCCCGGAAAAGTCTAATTAACATGTTCTCCTTTTAGTAAGCTTTCCCATTTCTGCTCCTTTCGTCTGCCCTTTCCTGGAGGCTTTTTCTTGGGAGCAAAAACAAAAAACAAAACAAAACAAAACGACAGATGGCATGGTGGTCATGCCTCTTGTGTCCCGAGTCTTCTCTTCTGGGTCTTCCTACTTTGGCAACCAATTTTCGCCTCCTTACTATATAAACATTCATTCTTTGCAGGTTTTCAATTGTGGGAACACTGAATTTATCTTAAAAGAGCCTTGTTGAATGAAAAGCAAACACCAGGGACTCAGGCAGCCACAGAGGAGATCTCCTAACTCTCTCTTTTTTTTTTTCTTCTTCTTTGACGTTATCAGTCCTGTTTCTCGTTCCCCTCACCTCCAAGGCTCAGGACAGCGAGCCCTGGATGTTTCTTGCTTTTATGGCAAGCTTTCTCTCCTCTCTCTCATGTTTGTTTATATGTTTTCTCTGTTACTGGCTCTTTGTCTGTATTCCCCCATGGTCTCGGGAGGCATGGGTACCTTTAAAATAAAAGCCTGCGCACTTGACTCAGTGCAGCCCACTGCAGGAAGAGGCAGGTTGTGAAAACATAATCTGTTCAGTCCCCTGGGCTCTTGCATGTGTGTGTTTGCGCATATCTGTATTCTGACCTCTGGGCCTTCTCAGAGCCTTGTGCTGGTGGAAGAAAAGCACAGATGCACATTACACCAAAAGTTGAACAACACAGATAACGCTCCTTTGTCTCTCTGTCTCACCTGTTCTGGCCCAAAATGATCCATCTCTCTCTTTGCTCTCAAAGCACTGAATGATGAATACAAAAACAGCAACACAGCAAAGTAACAGCACCAACATAACATTGTAGTTAAACCAAAAGCTCTCTGGCTTCTTTGAGGCAGGACTAACTGCAACACTGTGGTATGGGACTGCACAGTGATTAACAAGGGTGTTCTTATATGTTTGCAAGGTCAATACAGTACATGTAAACTGGTGACACCTTGCTAAAACTTTAAGCAACATTCCCCTTAAACACACAGACATTTGTGAGTGCTTCCCCGAGCTTTATGGGAATTCAGTAGAGTTCTACTTGCCCATTTATTTCTTTGTTTTGATTATGTATCAAACGTAATAATATGCATAATATTAAATGTGCAAACACTTGAAGAGGCAGAGCACTTGGCAGCTCTCATTGCAGCCCACACTGCCACAATAAATTGCTTGGTCAAGTGAACACATGGTGGTATGTACAGTATTTTTGATTTCTTCCAGCAGAGGGCCCATTCTGCATTGTGTCGATACAGTGCAAACAGCCTGAATATATATTTGAAACTGTCAGGGCGGCATCATCAGAGGTTTTCTAATGAAAGTTTACAAAGAACAACTGAGGCCTTTGACACTGAAACAAAGACTAGGCTTAGTTTTTTGATCCATGTGCCTAGTAAAAATGCACCGTGAGCCATATATGAGTGAAACGCTGAGGAGCTGAGAGTAGACTGAAGGAAACTCATCCTTGCTATTGTCTTGCCAGTTTCCATAGATGCCTGTGCAAACATGCGTGCACACAGAAAGCCCACAAAGCGTGCCCTTTAGGTTTGTTACATGGGATGTGTTTATCTCCTGTGCAGTCTTTGTTGTTGCTGAAGTGATGCCTGTTACAAGAAGCATGACTCACGGTCAAATATGCAAAAAGTGTAGTCATGGAGCTGAAGCACTGGCAAATAAACATAAGTAAAAGCGCTTACAAAATAGATTTAATAGAATACCATCATCCATGAGTGTGCATCTAAAAACTGAATTTATAACCAGCTTGAAAGGTCAGTTTCAGCCTGTATCTATCAAACATTCTCTCAGGCTGTTTAAATATTGGACTTCATGCAAGGCTAGGCAAAAATGCTGGCAGACAAACGTCAACACCCTCAGACAGAGCTGCTGAGGCAGAACCAGGAGGGAAGCTGGGTTTCAGCGAAGCAAGATAATGCTGCTGCTGGATTCCTCGGAGCGTAACAAGGGCCACGTCAAGCAGAAGAAGAAGTCAGCGATCAGAGCAGAGTGACAATGAGTCAAACATGGGTCCTTCTAATTATAGTCAGGCACTGGCATTGATCGCCACGGATGTAATAATATATAATTACTAATTGTGAATTGTCGCCATAAAAAGTAAAGGGGAGAGCGAGAGTGATTCATGTCTGGGGTTAACTGGCTAACAGACAACCCTTCACATGTGCTTCATACAAACTGCTACAAAGAGAAAAGCGTAATTGCCCCTTATGATCTTTTATAAGCAAAAGCATTTTTCATTCTGTGATCTTCATCCTTGTTTGATATATGATTATGATGAATGGCATCCTCACTACTGACAAGTCCCTAAGCAGCACTCTGGAGCTCTCCAGGGTCACAGGAAAAGGAAAAAGAAATGAATATTTGCCTACAGGGAGCAATAAAATGCACTTTAGTATGGAAACACACATACCTATCCCCAACTTAAAGATGCCCTGTGGAGTTTTCTGGCAAACAAATAAAAGTTATGTTTACATTGAACAATTCTCACCACAACTCACTGTATATATCATTGAGCTCAAACAAACACGCAGAATGTTTTTGTTCCTCATAAAACACTTGCAAAGTGAATTTTTGGAAAGTTTGCATGCATTCTTTACATCCACGTTCCCAGGCTTTCAGTTTTCTTCACTGGCTTTGTTCGCATATCTCTATGGCTCATTGTGTGGTACTGCCACCAACGCAGTGCTCCACAGTGCTACAAGTGGTCAACATCTCCACACGGCGCCTTTAATTCCTACACTTAGTGATTTTACACCAGGACACACAAAACCAGCCCAATAATGGCCCACTCATTAGACATGGGGCATTAGAAATTGTTGTTATCCCAGGAAGTGATGTGGAGTGGAAGACAGCTGACGCAGGACCACATCATTCTTCAGTGCCCCCCCCCAAAAAAAAGGTGACGCAACAAAGGAACGATGTTGCTGTTTCTGTTAGGTGGAACAATTAAGTCGGTCCCTGGAAACTTGCTGGTCGTTCAGACTCGCTGATCTGACATCAAATCCACACACAATAATTAGGCTACACAAAATAACACAGAGTAGAAGCACATGCACATGTCCCAACCCGTCACGTTACAGACATTACTTACAAACTCAGACCGCTGCGCGTCAGTTCTGCATGCTGCAGTCACGATGCGGCTCACGTTAAAGAGTGGAAATGGTACGATCCGCTTTAGGGCTGTGTGAGATCCTATTAGATGCTTCTTTGCCTCAGTCCAAAGTACAATGCTCAAAGTAAAAGGTGCCAGTTGCATACCTTCTCTGAAAACTGCAGGTAGCCTACTGCACAGGCCATTAAACATAAAACAGCAACTCTGGTGCCCTGTGAGGAGAACTTCATATAACAACATTTAATATGATTATTGATATTTGGGACCACCCAAACTTAAATTTTTGTTGCTTCTGGGGAGCTCAGGTCTTTTGCGGTGGAGCTACCCCACTCCGGCTCACTCGTAATTCAAGCACTACTGTAAAGGCTGATGGAAAGCAGCTTTAAGTCACTGCCCTCTGCAGCTCTCGTCTGCTCAAACGAGCCCAGGGAGAAGGCAGAAAAGAGTACCGACAGCTTGTGAGAAGTGCCAGTACGCAAGAAATAGCCCCAGTACACAAAAGAGTAAAATGCTGAAGTGCTTACCAGCCAACTTTGATCACACAAATTGTGCAAGGCAGCAAACTGCCACGTCTCTCTCCACAGAGTCACAGCAAGAATTTATGACATTGTTTCCTAATGTGACAGTGACAACTTTTAACTTTTGTGTAGTGTAACCTTCCAAGACTCCAAGAGGTTGAGTTACTAAGCTTTGGTGAAATTAGTCAAGATCCCAAGACTTTTCAAATATATCAAGCTGAGATTAACTGGAATGTATATAAAATGGACTGCACCTTAATTTCATGGTGGACAAAGAACCTTTAGACCAATATGGGGTTAAGGGTCTTACTCAAGGATATTTTGGGAAGTGCATAGAAAGAACTAGTGACTGAACTCCTGAGCCACAGCTGCCTTTGATGCTGAATGCATCAAGAATTTTGTATTTGATCTAAATGTGCTGACATAAAAATGTTATCTTGGATTCGAGTATTTCACTCAGTGTGATATGACGTATACACTATGATTCAACAAACATATTGCTGTTGCAAAGTGTAAACGTGTTTATTTACTGTACGTACCTTTGAAACCATGTAAGTGAAAGCTTAACAGAAGCATTATAAATATGGTTATAGGGAAGAGTTACTTTAGGTTTGACTGGTGTCTGAAAGGAACACTTTAGAGCATCTATACACACTGAAAATGGTCCACAGAGAAAAACCTGACCCTTACCCTGCAAATGTATCCTGATCTCAACACTCAGCACAGTCATAGTGCTACTACTGGGACAAGCAGAACAAAACTTGCAGACATGCCAAACCCTCACTTTAACAATTCAGAAATATGCAAACAGACTGGGTGACTGATGTTGGTTAAGTGATTTAATGCAATCCATCTGGGACTATTTATGTATTACATATGTGTGCATGTATGTGTGTGTGTGTTGGCATGAGGCGCTTTGAGGAACAAAATGAACAACTGTACATTTGCTATGGTGAGAATGGGTTAGAGAAAAGCTGTTGACAGATGGAGAGTCAGTTAGAGAAAGCAAAGAAAGGAGAAGAACAAGCAGACAGTAAACCACCCTGCAGCTTAGCAAACTGAAGTGTGTGCACATTTCTGAAAGCATGCGCAAGAAAGGCAAAGGCACAGAAACTTCGGAGAGAGAAGGAAACCAGCGAAGAAGCTAACATTATGGAGAAATGATTAAATGTTCCATCTCCACAAGGCTGAAGCTCAGCTGCGTGGCTGAAAAACACAGGGATTTTTAGCTGAGAGGATTCTGTTATTTGCTCCTGGTAGCGTCGACCCAAAATAACTAGAGTTGTTGAGCTAGTCCAAACACACTGCCCACAGCCTTGACCGAACAGACACCAGTCTGATACTCAGTGGTGGAGGCCACACACTGCCTAATGCACACAATGGCCAGTTTGAAAACAGTGTGCTTGTGAGCATCTTTGAGTGAGATAAAGACACAGAGCGATCTTGTACAGTGTTTACAGTGTTAACTCAGCGGGTTAGAGAGATGCATAAAGTGAAATAAAAACAAATTAAAGAGATGCGGAATAAGAAACAGGAAAGACGGTCAGAACTGAGAAGAAAGAAAATGAAAAGAAAGCTGGACAACAAGAGACCTGGATAAACAGCGAGATATGAGCAGAGCAGGAGCTGGATGTCAGAGGCAAGACTCAGCAGTGTGTGTGTGTGTTTGTGGGTGGCACCAAAGTAGCATGAAACCTCCAGGCCAAGAGCTGACAGTCAGCCAGTCAGCCAGCCAGCCACCGTGGGCCTCACTGAACAGGCATGTGTCCACAATGTAGAGACAAACTGTAAGTTACACAGTTACACTGAGGGAGGAGTGACAGCTTCACCTGCCAACACTGCTGGCATCAAAAACAGCTCTAGGTATATACTTCTAATGGAGACATTATGACTCTTCGTTTTGCTTTAGTGGCAAGTGACAACTTATCAAATATTTCAAACACAAGGTCCTAAAGCTGTGTGACTAACCCTTCATATCTACTGGACACCACTGCATTGCATCTGTGTTGTGGTCCATGTATCCCCTGGGAGCTTTTCAGAAATCGGGTACCATCAGCTAACCTGTCCTTCAGCGGCCACTTTTGCGATAAAACACGTTTGCAGCTCATTTATGATCAATGTGGCAACTGATTCTTTAGGTTGTATTATACTTTGATTACCACCTTGCCATCATTTGCATCTGTATTTTCTAAAGCTCCTCACCATCCTCTCCTCACCTCCTCCTGGAGAAGTGGCATAAACAAATAGGAAAAACTCATTTTGCTATAGGCATCTACTGCAAAGTCAGTCAGAAATAAATACATAAATATTAACCTAATGGGAAACTTTAATAAATATATGTAGATATTTCAATGCAGAAGTGAATTTAATGTTTCAGACATGTGAGCTGCTCCAGCAAGAAGATGTAGCATCTCCTAAACCAAACAACTTATCAAGTTCTATCTCTCCCCACACTGAGCTATTCAAATACAGACCCCGACAGCCACACAAGACCAGGGGTTGGAGATCGGCTTCGCACCATCAGTCGTGCCACTTGTAGGAACTAATCTGTCTTCTGAAACGGATAGAACCAATAATGAAACTGCGACTCGGTAGAAAAGACAAGAAGACAGATGACAAAGGGCAGAAAGACCTGACGTGAGATAGATCAACAGCAGCAGACTGAAGAGCAGGTAAGAGAAAAAGCCTAAACTGTGTTGGTTGTTTTCAGGTTCAAGGCTGTGCAGAGAGAAACTGGCACCTGTAGTAACTATTCATCACTGATTTAATTGGTGGGATGGCATCGCTCGCTCTCTCCACCTGCAGCTGCCTGTCAGTGTTTAATGGCCCACTGCCCTTTCTATCCCACTGTACCCTCATTATATACAAGACAGATTTACAGTCTGTAAATCGGGTGGAAAGTACAAGGGGTCTTTAAACACTGATATTTCATGCACATTAAGTTTTGTTGCTTAATCTCACTGATGCTGTATGAAGTGATGGTGTGCGTGTTGTTCTCCCCAAGGCCTGCCTGTTATTCTCTTAGCAGTAATTGTATATCTTTTATTTGCTGTGTGATTTACAGCACACTCAAAGCGCTTTCACACTATTTGGCCATTCACCCATTCGCACTCCCAAACACTCACATATTCACACACCAGTGACATCACCGGGAGCAACTGGGGATTCAGTGTCTTGCTCAAGGACACTTCGACATGTTGACTGGACAAGCCGGGAATCGAACCGCTAATCCGCCGGTTAGGAAACGACCCGCTCTACCTCCTGAGCCACAGCCACCCCATTAGTTAGGAATGGCAGAGAGCACGATGTCTATAATCTCCAAATGGTCTGGGATACAGTGATCTCTGATGATGAGATGTATAGTTGATTATGGAGATGATGCTCTATATGCCAACTGCAAAATAAATAAAGAGGCCACAAAACCTCCGTACTCAGATATTTTCTAGCACTGACACACACAGAGTGATCAGGAAAATCAGACTGAGCAGACACAGGTGTCAGGTCCTTAATCCTTCCCTATTGCGCTCTAATTAACAGCAGAGGCGAGGTCCAGTGTTCAGATGCATTCACACTGTACCTCTGAACACCACACATCCTTTCATCACAACCCAACTTTCATCATCAAACAGCATTTAATTAGACTGAATAGGATATGAGGCCTGTTTTTATATGCATGTGTGTGGGCCTCAGCCACAGCAAAGCCCTTTGTTGCTGTATTCACACTGAGGCCAAGCAGGGCTTTCAACCTGTGAGAGTGTCATCACTTCCTGGGCGCTGTGCCATCTGACTTGCGGTCTCTGTGTCTGCAGTTGTCGGGCTCCATTACGAGGCACCGGTGGTCATAGCTCCATCTCTGCTCAGTGGTAACTGAGCTAAATGGCTGTGAGAGAACCTGGATAGTTGACTTTGTCGAGAGATGGTAGAGAATCCCACTCAGAGCAACAGGAACCCAGGATCGCCACTGCTCCTATACTAAGCCAACACAAATACTGTAGCTACATTCAGTATGCAACTACATTTTTTACACAAAAAGTAGCTCAAAGTGTGACCTATTGCATCATAGACACACACACACTACAGATATTATGGTCAGTTATATGTTCATCTTTCTTGTCTGCAGTTGCTGGTTCTTGGGAGATATTGTCATATAATTTTAAGAAAAAAGAATAAACACAAAAACATTTCAGGTCATCTATCACCTGCCTTCCCACAGTGCTTTGCAACAGTCCCCATTTTAAGCCCAGGTCCCCTGGTGTGTTTATTAAAATGTAGACTTGGAAGAAACCAGACAACTAGCTGTTAACATACCTCCACGTTAATCACTGCGACATCGCCACGGAAACCAAGGAGGACAGGCCCCAGGTGGCACTCACACTCACACACACACACACACACACACACACACACACACACACACACACACGGAAACTATGTTTAACCAGAGCACAACACAGCACATCGAAGACGTAAAGGTGCACTTACAAAACTATAACTGCTACATGTGCACATCAGTCGACATTCCCATACACACACCATGCTATTTTCTTTAAGTCCCCTATTTAGCATTTATAACTGCTACATAAACATGTAATAAATGATTTTGATTTAAAGTCAACTCTTGCAGCTTTACATAGAGACCAGAGCTAAAGGCAATAATACACACTCTGCTCATGCAAAACAAACACTTAACTGAATTCATATGTACATAAACACTGTTAGTGATGAACTGTACAGTACATGTGTACCGGCACCTATAGTGTAAAAACATCACTGAACTCCTGATACTTTACATGTACTTCATATTAAAATCAGCACAAACAGGATCTGATCATGATCACCTCTTTGATAAATCTCTCAGCTTCTGTGTTAATGAGCGCTTTACGCATACACTTCTAGGTTGTGTGACCCCAATATGCAAACAAACCCAAGAAATTAGAGGATGTATTAACAGAAGCTACATATTCTGAAAATAAAAACATTTGCTTATGCCCTTATAATGCTGGAAGCAAGTAGCCTTTGTATCATTATATTTTATACTTCCTTTGACATAAAGTGAGGAGAATCTAAATTTCAGTTTGATTTTAAAATATGTGTTATCTGAATTTATAAGTACATGCCCTGGTGTCCTCTGTCCTTCTGTTGGAGGCCTCTGTGTGTGTGTGGATTATGTCAGATGCCCTGTAGCTGGCAGAAAGGCCAGTTTGGCCCCTGACGTTTCTGCCCAGTGTCCAAACAGCAGATGATTATCACCGTATGTGTGTGTGTGTGTGTGTGTGTGTGTGCGTGGATGCAAACGTGTGTCCCTAACTATGTACATCTCTTCAATTACATAATCGACACATCTGCTCTCAGTCTCTGTGTCTCAGCCTCAGTACATGTGCTAAATATACAGCTTTCCTCCAGTCACCAGCCTGAGCTCCAGCTAGTTTATAGATTCACCACTCGCCTTCTATCCAACCCCTCAACTGTACATCTTGTAAGAATTATGCACCATTAGGACAAAACTAAAGACAAACAGATGGCCTATCAGTGCACTGCTAATCCATACAGCGTTAGTGATAAGGGAACATCCTCAGATGGCTTACATGTGCCATGATTAGATGCAGAGGACTATCACTGATGATGAGATGTGTGGGTCTTGGATAAGCTGAACCTCTGACCTATGGCTGCACAGTTCACTACAGATCAGACAGAGCAACAACAGAAAAGGGATTCAGTTCTTATTGTGTTCACATCTGAAAGAGGACTCAGTTCTCTTTCAGGTCCACTTCAGCTCTGATGGGGCTTCAGTCCTCTTTCTGTTCATTCTATAGTGACTCTGGAGCTCTCAGACATTTACTGCTTTGGCATGCGGCTATTATTGTCAAAGGATCCACTTTATCTCATTTGCTTGCATGTGGTATTTCTGACATCGCGGACTTGAAATGAACCGAACTGAGACCCCGTCCCAAGTGGGTCCTAGTTTGGTTCATTTCAGAGTTCGTTTGGAGTGTTCACATATACACAAAAAAAAATGCTGACTAATCACTGAATTCGTTTTGAGACCTGAAAGGAACCAAGTGTGAAGACACCCTGATGCTGTACAAGCTACAACCATTAACGCGCTACATGTGAAGACATGTAGGGCCTACCAAAGTAAAGATGGAAAAACAGGGATCTTAGCAAAACATATTAACTATTTAAAAAAAAAGTAGTGATGAGCAAGATAAAAAGAATTTGGAGGAGAAGTGCTTGTGGTGAAGCTCAATATGAAGTCTGTGATTACTGTCTGTCATGTGATTGTACTGTACTTTGTTTAGACACTGGCAAATGAGAACATTATCTGTGCCGAGTTTTTCATAGGGCTGTAGCTCTAAATCAAAGCTAATATAATAGACTCAGTTTCAGTACATACTATATATCTTTTCCTCTCTCCCTGTCATATCACTGGGGAAATTCCCGTTACCAATACACTGTACTCACAACATACCCATTTGGCTGGACGACCCTGCAGTGAGGTGCAGCGTTGCCTAATTCATGAGGTGATAACCTGTCCTGACATCCAGATGATAAAAAAATGAAGACATGAGAAGAAATTCATATTCTTATACACAATACACATGGCGCACAATCAACCCACCCATGACACAAATGTCCAGTTAAGCAGCCCTCATGTTCATGCATGAATATTTCACACATCAATTTTAATACGTTGTGGCTGAACCGATCAGTCAGGTGATACGGCGGCAGCTGCGGCGATGGCGCCTGTGCTGACTTGATTGCGTTCAAGACATTTAGAGAATATTAGAGGTTTGGGCTGATCTATTCTTGTCAGGCTTTGTGTCTCAGAAAGGGCTGACTAATGATCCAACGGGCTCGTCCACTGCAGGAGGGATCAGTGACAGCTTAATGAGGCCACAGGCTTCTGTGTTTACAGAGATAGAGAGAGGAGGAGGAGGGTGGTGTGGTGAAAGGTGGGGGGGGGAAAGAAAAATGAAAAATGAGTAGAAAAGCAAGATGTGCTAAAAAAAAAAATCAGACAAGAGGAAAGAAGTGAAGAGCGGAATAGATTAATCAAAGTAAACGAAGGCACAAAAAGGGAGAGAGATAAATGAGTACAATGAAATCGAAATGAATGTATGGTGTAAGGTGTCTCACTGATGTCCTCCCACACCTAACACCCATAGGATTCACTGTGTGTGTGTGTGTGTGTGTGTGTGTGTGTGTGTGTGTGTGTAGCATCCCCAACTGCTTGTTACATTTAATTGTCAAAAAGTGACAGCTCAAGCAGGAGTTGTTTTGCCTCCTATTTATCTTCCTCCTTCTCCTTCTGTGTCGGTGTGAGATGAGTCACCCACAGTAACCGTTAGGAAGGGCAGTCCCTCCTGTCGCTGTTGCTGGAGATGGAAGAAGTACGGGGTGCGAGGTGGATAGGTCTGCATCAGCACGTTCGCAAGAAGAGGCAGTTAAAGATGGCCAAAAGGACAAGAGGGAACACATTTCAAAGGAGGACAGAGACAATGACAGTGTTCACATTGATCATGACCACAATGCTCCACTAACACGAAATGACTACATGTAATGTGGAAGGGTGCCAACTCACAGTGAAGAAGAAAATTATTAACCAACTTTGCACTTCCCCTTAGTTCTACAGAGCCACTTTTACATCACTGTTTTGGTTTTATGTCCCACAACTTTACTCTCTACAGTTTTTTACTCTACCTGTCTAGACAGACAAAGGTACAGACTGGATGGTGAACAGATTAGAACATATAGCAGCTAAGCTTTCCAGATATTTCCAAAATGGTGGTAAAAGTAGAGCAAATCTTGGATTCACATTCACCAGGTAGACACTAACACAACTTCAAATGAATGTTAAGTTGGCTCCATAAGTCTTCACTGTGTTATAAAGCTACCGTTTCCTAATATGTTTGCCATCACCAACAGGTGAATACAGTGAGCACGGAAGGTTTTCATGTTTTCTACATCTTATGTTTCAGACTCATCTCAAAATGGATTCAACTCATTTTTTCCCTCATCAGTCTACACACAATACTCCACAATGATAAAGTGAAAACAGGTTATTCGAATGTTTTGAAAATTTACTAAAAAGACTGAAATATCCCATTTACTTATTCTCCCACCCCCCAATTCTCTCCCACGGTCCTCCCCCAGTCGTGACATTAAACACTGAGCAGCCTCCGCCTCCAGTCTGAGGGATAGGTCAGCTCCCTGGCTGCCATCTGCCCGCAAACACACACACTGTTTACCAGGCTGTCTGCAATTAGACACACATACACACAAATGCATGGGTACGCATAAGTAAATGCCGAGGTTCATACACACACCTACACGCATATGCGAATGTACTCACACGCCAGGTATAATATAAGTCTATGAATTATTCATAAAACTCAAATCTGATAAATTCAATTGCATGACTTCATTACCTTGAAGTGCTCACTAATACTCTATTAGTGATTTGGCCTTATTACCCTTAAGGGTAGTTCAGATTGGGCTAATATTTCTTTTTATTTTTTTATGCCGTACTGTATATCCTGTTGTGAGTTACCAGCAGGTAGCATAGCAGTCTTTTCCTCTATTGCACGAGTGAGTGTGACAGCTGCCAGAAATGTTTGGATGTCATGTTGTCAGTGTTAACCCCTGCCTAACCATCTTGGGGGCAGCAGAAACAAACTGTAAATACAAAATGCCACCTTTTAAACTAATCTTGGTAGCAAACAGTTTACACACCAGCAGATACAGAGCAACCTTAGCATTCATTAGCATGGTTGTTCAGCAGCTAACTTTGCCACTGTGCTTACCACCTGGTGGCTAACTTTGTCTATCTGCCATTTGGTACTGAGCAGGTAGCAGACGGTGTGTTAATTAGAGCCGTTTCCACTTAAGATGTCTGTCCGCTGCAGCTGAAAACAACTCAGATGAGAACAGTGTGAACCAGGACAATAAAGTCAGGCCAGAAAAAAAACAAAACAATGAGCTTTAAGATGCAAAATGCTGCATCGAGATGAGGGAGACTGCAGAGTTGAGCTCCTTTTTGTGATTTTCTTCTTTGTTAATATAAAGATACTGATTATCATAAGTAGCTCTGACTGAATATTTTCTTTTGTTGTGCTGGGCAGAAGAGTCTAAAAAAAGAGAAGAACTCAGTGTGGACTGTAAGAGAATGCAAACACCTCAATTTCCAGAAGCTTGTTTGCTTCTGCTGACCAAATACTTTTCACAAACACCACAGGCTGCAGGCAGACAGATTAGGACAGGACACACCTGCACCATATGTGCGTCTGTGTGTGTTGTTGTACTTGCTATATAATGAGGACCAAACATTTTTTTTTGCTACAGAGTGAGGACATTTTGGCGGGTCCTCATTTTCTGAAACACCTTTTTGAGGGTTAAGACTTGGTTTCAGGGTTCAGGTTAGGTTAAAGTTGGCATTTACTCCTGATGGTTAAGGTTGGGGTGAGGGACTAGGGAATGCATTATATCAATGAGTGTCCTCGCAAAGATAAGAGTACAAGTGTGTGTGTATGTTTGTGCTACAGTAAGAATTGCATTTATGACAGCAAAGCAAGTCTTATGTCCCTGGTCAATCTTTGCTGTGATGACTGAAGGACAACGAAAGCAAACTGCAGAAGCTGCAGAAAAGAAATGTTGAATTTGAGGATAATATGAATAATGAAGACAAAGGGAAGGGATGATGAGTAATGATCAGTGTGACTCCAATGGTATGCTTTTACAGATCAAAGTGAAAACAAGGATTAATTTTCTCCCTTATTAGTGAGTTAGGCAACAAAAGGAACCTTGATATTAATTTAGGATTTGTTAGATGCCAAAGAGCAAGAGGCACAGCCACTGCAATGGCATTTAAATAAGACGTGAATACATAATAATACTAAATCCACCTCTGTTATTCATAATCTCCATGCATTCTGAGGTACAGTTATGCACATAACTCATTGGTGACAAAAACCCAATTTCAGATTTATGAAATTATGCTCAGCACTGAGCTGTTTTTCATGCGTAGGCATTAACTTTAAATCAGGTTAGGTTCTGCGGTGCGCGTCCTCATCTCAAACACTTCGCAAAAGACCACTCGAGTCTTTTACCTGCTGAGAGTGCATGTTTTATGACTATTCATTTTCTACACTTCACCTTAGTAGGGAGCAAAATCTGGCACCATTATTATTCTGTCTGTGCTAAACGAGCTTCCATTCATTCAGCAATTACATTTAGTAATGAGTGCTTGTGCGTCTAGAATGATTAAAGACATAAAAGTGTCTCAGACATGAAGTGCACTGACAAAAGCTTCTGTTGTTGTCTGAGTGGGGAGCTGGATAAGGATTGTGCAATTCAACACCGCTCATTCAGGTCAGTGGACTCATTTACCTGACAAAAGGAGCGCAGAACGGCGGTGTTCCCTGACTTGTGGTGTCACGACACCCAAAACAATAAATTATTAAAAAGTCAGAAGTTCTTATTTACTATTTATTAACCTTTATTTAACCAGGAAAGAATTTGCCCTATTGAGATCTAGGGACTATTTTACAAGGGGTTCCTGGTCTAACTGATACAAGTTTTTTTTTTTTTAAATGTGTCATGTGAAACTGACCAAGCTCTGAGAAAACAGAGGAATTTAAGTTTAAAGAGATCAAACTGGGTTAATGTGAGGAGTACAGTGGGCCACAGTAACACAGCATGGCGACCCAGGAGGGATGAACCTGTCAGGGAGGCTAAACTCCTCGAGTGTCCACCTTTCTGAGCAGCTCCTCTGTTCAGTAACACTGCAGCAACAAGCACTTAGACTGACATTTCTGGGGCAGCTCTCAGTTTGAGTGTGTGTAACCAGACTGATGTAGCTCAAGACACACAACTATGAGGGATACAAGGTTTTGGCTAAACAAGTCAACTTAAGTAATTTGATTATTAACATTGTGCTCTAGTATTCATTTAGCCATTTTAAAGCCAATAATCCTATAATATACTGTGTGTAGCTGGCTAGATAAATGTATCATTACCCAGACCTCATGACTATAGGGATGCACCGGAGTGGTATCAGCACTGCTATAACCTATCGCCATTAAATCCAGCTTTTTCAGCACTGCCATCATAAAATCAGGCATTTCTTTTATCAGTTACATAGATTCAGTCACAGTCAGCCAGTTTTTAGAGGCACAACAATCTCTAAACTAACCAAAAAAAAAAAAGACTTGAGTGAGGTTTACAAATTTTAAAGTGAGCACTGGTATCAGGACAGTATCAGCAGACAACCTTGAAATTGATTTGTGGTCATACAGCCCAGTTTCGCGTAGTAGGAATATTTAGATCTCTGTTAGATACAATGGGCAGCCTGACTTATCTAATCTAATTCCTCAGTTTATGATCATGATTAAACACGACTGACTATAAATAAAATACTTTATATTGTCTGATCAGAGAAGAAGAAGAGAAGAAAGAGAGGATCAAATAATGCTTTGATGGACCAAATGCGGGGAAAGAGAGCAGATGCAATTGGTAGGGAGAAGGGCATGTCATCTACACACACACACACACACACACACACACACACACACACACACACACACACACACACACACCATACGGCCCAGCATGAGGTAAACACACATGCAGAATTCGGAGAACACTAACACTGGCAACCACGATGTGACACACTTGTACATGTACACAAGAGGGATCATGCACTGCACTGACACATCATCATCATACCATCTTTACAGCAACTGTCACCGAGTCTGTGAGTGTGTGTTTGTGTAGATTTTAAGGACACTCACAAGCCATTTGGGTTCTTCATGAGGCTCATCTTGCAGGCTAAGCTAATTATATCGCATCTCTACTGTGCCTTGATTACTGCTCCTCCTCTTGTTCATTGCAGCCCAACAGGGATTGGCCTTTTGACACAAACAACACACTACAAGCAACGCTCTTCTTTCGTCTGCTGCATCTTCCCCACTTTTCCCCTCCATCTTCCCAGTAGGCAGAAAGCCCGCCAGTTCCCCCAACTCGCCCCTTTGTTCTACTTTAAATTGACTACAACATTGCAGATTTTACCCCACTACTATCCCATTTTCTGCCCACTCTCTCCACCACTTTCCATGCTCATTATCCACTCCCCCTCCCACTAGTCATGCTTCTTTCAGAGAACCAGGACATCAGGTGCAAGCAGCTCTCTGTTCTTTACCTCTGGAGAAGATTCACTAAATTTCTCTAAATGTAATCAAACTTTAATGGAAGCCCAAAGCCCACACCTCGTTTTCCCAATCTGCCACAGCCTTGATGTCTCAGTTTCTCATTTTCTGTCCTCACACTCTTTACGCTTGTCCCCCCCCACCCCCATGAATTTCTCTGTTTTTCTACAAGCCTCCCTTTTAAAGCCAGAATTCCTTCTGCTCTGAATATGTCAGAACAAGATCGTTTCACCACACTTCGATTTCCCCTTATTAAAGGGAAAAAATGAATTCTCATCCACACATCAGCTACTCCCATTAATTACAATTCATGATAACGTTAGACATAATTGGCATGTGGGGCATGTTGATAAGCAAGATAAATGGCTCTATCTGTGCTAAAATAGCATTTGAGTTTATCTTCAACATGATCAAGCCTTAATTACCCTCCATAACAAATGCATTGGTCACACTAGGTTGGAAATACTGCAAGGCTAATAATAGAGCCAACTGTGCTGAGGAACTGTTTCTCCATTATTTCTTTGTCTCTTTAACCTAAACAAGTTCTGAAACCAAGTGTCCCCTGTGTGTAATGTACTGACTGTGTGGGCTGGAAAGAGCCAGTGGCTTTAATCATCGCAGTGTCCACTGATATTTATTTTGCTTTCTCCTGCAATCATAATTTCTCACAATTCCTTAATCTTATTAGCACAGGAACCGTTTGGCCCAAGTGTTTTGCTGAAACTCCCTCGTAAATCTTCTCTAGCTTCTTAATTGCTTCATACTTGTTTCCTCCTGCTGTGCTCCCTCACCTAAGGCCTCTGTCGGTGATGGTCTGTAAGGCGATGTTAATGTGCTGCGCAGTTAATAAGCAAAAGGAAGATCCATTCGTCACGCATGCAGTGAAGCATGCTCACATTTACAGTAGCTATGAACACAGACTCTCACACAATGGTATTACATAATCACTCTGTTAAATGTGCTTTCTTCAGGAAAGCACACAGAGGAAGGTGTAGGAGACAGTGTTGTGCAGCTCTCGGGGCCATGTTTCTGGTTTTATCTAGCTGAAGTTCAATATGTTGACACAGAGTTAAACCAAAGTTTGCTCTGAAGTGACAGCGTGGCTTCAGTATGACCATGTAGTCAAACTCATCTCATGTGCAATGGAAATACTGCATGTGAGAATCTACCACAATAAACCACCCAGTTTAATACAGTAGTTCTGCAGTTAATCCTCTCTTCACAAAGGTGATAATGTTCAACCCGGTCGTCTGCAGCTCAAAGCATACTAGTCTCACAATAACACCTCCAAAATTGTGACACTGCAACATTTTCTGGATTGAAAATTGTGACATGGCAACATCCTTATGGCAGTGAAAATGAAAGAAAATGGTATAGTTGAGGGACAGAAACTGAATGGTTACCCTGGGTTTGGTTAAAACACTGTTAAATGAAAACTAGAAATACTGCTTTACACTTATATGCCTCCTCCAAACAGTCACTGACGCTGACCTTTGAACACCAAAGTGGACACTTATGCCAAATTCCCTCAAGGTGTTCCTGACATAACTGGACCAAATAAATTCCCAGCAATGATTTAGTAAATCAGCTGTTAAAAACAAATGATGCGTTGTGGAGTTGGGTATTTACAGTGCAGGGTTGACGGAGATATCACACCACACCATGCAAAATAACTGAGATGTGCAAAAGCTATTTTTTCCTTGATATGAATACAACACAACTCTACACTCAATCCAAAGCCTGTATTGTTTACATCCATGATTACTAGCTTGCACTCTTCTCCCCTTTTAATGGCACATCAATGCATTTCACTTCAGAGAAGCGTCTGTACAGATAAACACTTTGTAAGTGCAAAATATTTTCCATGACATGCAACAACCTTAACATGAAAACACTGTGCACCAAATTTGACTTTTGGACTGTTTGTCAGCCAAAACAAACAATTTAAAGGCTTCACCTCAGGGTCTGGGTAAATACGATGGACATGTTTTTTTTTGCTGCTTTCTGACATTTTGTAGACTCAAGGATTAATTGATTAATTGGAAAAAAATGATCAGATTGCTTGACAATGAAAATTATTACAAATTGAAGACCTTTGAGTAAATCTAGTCAAAGGTGAGTATTATGAGCCAGCATAGAGAACAAAATGCCAGCTGTGGGAAACAAATTACTGGTTTATTGCCCCACTGGCTCAGACCTTTTAAACTGCGCCCCACCCACCGCTGTGCAGGACTGGTGCTGCTTTAAGAGAGGCAGGCATTTGCACAAGTCAGCTGGTGGCTGTGCTACAGTACCAGATGTCCCGCTGAGTGTGTTTTGGTAATGTGGCCATTTTCAGACACAAGTAGAGCTGGAAGACAGATAACAGGGACAGAGAAACCTACGGCGAGGAGAAGCAGACTGTGAGAGAGGCCCAACAGAGTGGATTCCTCTCTGCAGCACAGCCTGGGGACAGTCATGCAAACAGGGTTCTTCACACTCCAGCATATAGATGTGCTGCATTTAAGCAATGTGCGATGTTATTCATTTGCACACCCTTTCAACAACTGTCAAAAGAGACTGCCTACCACAATCGTATTATCTCTCCGTGCACTCACCCTCAAGCACAGGAAGAAGCGTAAACATGGCCAGGGGATGACAATAACAAGACCTATTTGCTCTAGAAAACAAGTTCAACATGTAATTAGGTATGTGCAGTTTAGCATGCTCCTGGTTATGTGACATTCTCATGCAAAATTCAGGCAGTTAAAACCCACAGACCCAACAGAATGCAATTTGGTATCTGTAATTAAATCAGTAGCTGATGTAATTACTCATCGTTTCCAGCTATTCAGACATCTGAGACATTTATGCTTTTTGATTTCTGACGATTAAAGTATCGGTTTTCATGCACTTCATATCACGTCATATGTCCTGAATGACAGACCACAAAAGAAGTACAGTCTTTAAAATATTGTAAAATACTGTATATATATGCCTGTCTTAACCTGACTGAATGGTATTTTAATCTTTAGAACCACAAAAGTAATGACACTTGGTAACGCTATAAATAATGCGCTCTGTCAGTCCAACAGCAGTAAAGTTAAAAAAGGTATGTGCATTTAGACTAATCTGTGTGAAATTACTAGAGGCTGTGACAGGCTGCAACATCTGGTCAGCCAAAAGTAATGTTGCTTACTACTTAACAGTCAGACAGATTGAGATTTTTAACAAAAGAGTTGCACATGTCCTTTGCCTCTCAGTGTAGCAGTCTTGCATAATCATAACGTCTGTAATCCAAAGACACGATCTGTTCCTCTGCGTTAATGACACACAAATGTTAGCCTTTTAATCAGACTGCGCAGATTTACATATCGTATAGATTATGTAATCGTCTCTGGCTGCTCTTGGCTTGCACTCTATAGCACGTGTTGACATGTTGAGCGAGGCTTGACTCTCTAAGTTGTAATCTGCTCCCTTGTACTTTAGCATCAATATGTGGGGAGAGCTGGCATTGTGTAAGCTGCTGTAGCAGCCATGTTAGCTTGCTCTCCCAGCTGTTGCTGCAGGTTAGAGCTGAGCTGCTGGGAGGGTAATGGCCTGAGACTGTCTGAAATATAGGGTACTGTATACTAAATCAGACGAGGCTAATGCTACCAATGCACTTTGCCAAGTAAGTGATGCATGTGCAGTGGGAAATCAGTGAGGTCATAGTACACGGAGTGAGTTACAAGTGAGAAAGAGGATTTTTTAGCCAAGCAAAGGCTTGACAATATAAATCATCGGCTACAGACATGACCAAAAACATTGGTACCCCTGCATTTCTGTCAGATAATGCAACACTTCCCTCAGAAAACTGATGCAATCACAAATTCCTTGGTAGTCTCATTTATTTCTTTTGTTTACACTGGAACAACACAAAAAAAGCCAAATCTGATACATTCCACACAGAACCCCAAAAACAGACCGGACAGAATTATCGACACCCTCAGCTTTATATTTGGGAGCACCACCCTTGGACAAAATAACTGAAATCAATCGCTTCCTGTAGTGAGTTTCTTACACCTCTCTACTGGAATCTTGGACCACTCTTTTGCCAGCTGCTCCTGGTCCCTCAGATTTGAAGGCTTCCTTCTCCCAACTGCTGTTTTGAGATCTCTCCACGGGTGCTGGGAGATGGACCTGGATTCTCAAATCCTCAGACAATTCCTTGCTCTTCTTTCTTTTCCCCGTGCTCAGTGTGGTCCACACGACACAAAGATTGAATTGACTTTTCTCCATTTTAACAGGTTGCAAGTATGATTTCTATATTGCCAGTACCTGTGGATTACTACAGGTGAGTCTCATTACAAATCAAAGGAGCATCAAGGCTTGAAATACAACTATTTTTGATGATTTTGAAAAGGTGTGTTTTGGAGTTCTGTGTTCTGTTCTTTTTGTGTGTGTGTGTTTCCAATGCACAAAAGAAATAAGCATGAGAAAACCAAAGAACCTGTGATTACAACAATTTTCTGGGAGAAGTGGTGCGTTATCTGACAGAAATGCAGGGGTACCAATATTTTTGGCCGCGACTGTATAGCTATGTGAAATGTTTAAATTACAGCTGACCAAATAAGACAAATAACAAGACAAATGTCCCCAGAACTGCAGAAATGGCCAGTAACTGCATCAGAACAGATGCTGCAAACCTTGCAAGCAGAAAACAAAGACACACTCAGCTGCCACAGCTGCCAACAGCAGGACGAGGAGAAGGAAGAAACAAGGGATTTGCCAAGTTTCAGCTGTCAAAATGTGTCAAACCGATGCAGAAACATGCAGCAATTCAACTCGTTTCATTTGACTCATTGTGATGCTCCAGATCTCTCTTTCTCACTCAGTCTTTCTACACAGGTTGACAGTAGGCAGATGACAGCTGACAGGTACTGTGCACCAGTATAAACCCGCCACCCATCTTGTTTTTCCGCACAAATAAGTGGAACATCAACAATATGAGCTCCTCTGGGGATTCAGACATGCAGTGACTGATTATGAGCTCATAATCACGTCATCGAGCCAGAGTTGGTATTCAGTGCAAAGGCATCCAAGAAAGAGACATTAGTCAGAAATAAAGGCAGTAAAATAACGTAGGCAGAAAATACAGAACCTGAACACTATGCAAACTATATTCATTATGATAAATCTGCAAAGTGCTTTGTGGAAGATAACTGTGAACTAGGGGGCTGTGATGGGAGAACCACACGCCCACTTCTAAAATTCAATAATACAACATGTGGCCTGGTGCATCATGCAGTTTTATACTGGACTATCTAGGACTATGGTTATGATTACTGCAAAGCAGCAGCCAAAATCCTTCGAGAATGCACATTTTTTCATGTTGTCATACACAAACAGAAAACTGTACAGAGAGATCTGTAGGGCAGAAAACAGAGTGAGCTGAACTTCGCTAATGAACTCAATTATAAAATAACATCTACCCTCTCATTCATGGCGCACTGTGGTTTGCCATTTGTTGTTGTTAATGGCTGGTTTTCATCATCATTATAACCAGCTACATAAATGAGAGAGTCAGAATATTAGGAACATCTCTGAATTTAACATAGCCCAGTCCAACACCACCTTTAACTAGGACCTCAATAATAAACATATAATTGAATTTATAGATTTATGACAATTTCATCAACAACAGAAGCATTTTGAGCTTCATCAACACAGATGTTAAGGCGGAAGTGTTGCATTGAATTGTGTTTTGTCAGACTGTGCCCAAATTTTGTGTTTTCTGTGTATAAATTCCCCATTCGGAGAAGGAAACAGAGTCACCATCCAGTCAGCACCACGCAGCCATAGGTGCTGCTGGTTAATTAGCTGAAACCGCAGACACACACACACACACACACACACGAGTTTCTCAGTGTTCTGTTTTAGCTCATCCACAGGAAACTGTTATTCAGTTTTGGGGGAAGTGTTTGGGCTCTCTTCATAATCTTTCTGAATACAGACCGTCACAGTTACTCAAACCTGAACTGAGCCTCCGGTGAACTCACTGACAAATTGCAGCTGAATTACAAATGACCTCATTTGGACACAGCTGATAGTTTCCAATGAAACTGGAACCAGTTGAGCTGGTAGGCAGTTTTTTTTTTTGCATGCAGTTTATTTCTATATTGTGCTTTCTGTGTCAATGGAAAGACAACGGTTCCCTCTAAGTAGTAATCCTCCATGACCCCTTTAGCTGTTCAGTGGGTAGAGCAGTCGTCTCCCAACCAGAAGGTTGAAGGTTCGAATCTCGGTGCCTACAGTCAAAGTGTCCTTGGGGAAGACACCGAAGGTTAGAGCCATCGGTTGAGGTGGCGCCACAGATGGCTGCCGTCGGTTCTGTACCAGAAACAAGTTCCTTGTGTGTAACATACTTGGCCAATAAAGGTGATTATCCTGATTATATTACTGTACAGTAATATCTTTTTTTGTAGAAATCAATTTTTGTGTGTAAAAAAAAAAGAAGCTTCCTTTCCACCTTTTCTCAGCAATATGCTCATTTTCACAGGAGCTGGTGTCTAACGACGCTTCTCACTCTGCCTGTCATACCAATTAAACCAACAGTGTTTTAGCAGTAGTGTGAGCGTCAGGCCTCTGCACTGACAACTGCCGTAATAAAGGATCAGAGGGTGGAGGACGGCCATACTAGTTTATGTCACCTGTGCTCAGTGTGGTTCTCGGTTATAATTTTGGGCACGCTTTATGGACTGTTGTGACACAGGATAGGCAGCTGACTCTTACTGGATCTAGAGCACTGACAAAAGGGACAGACTGGAAAACAACTCTGTACACTAAGAGCTCTTGGTTTACTTTGTTGAAGAGATATTATCTTTGGCGATGAGCTGTGAGGCCATGGAAGTCACACACAGTTCAGTGTGTGGATTCTATGTTATCCAGTCTAGTATTGCAGGGAGCTTGTGCTAGCTAGCAGCTGTCTGCAGATATCACAGATGATAAATGCATGTACAGATATCACAGATGATAAATTTGTACTGACATTTCAATTACTGTACATGCATGCTCATATTTTTGGTATTAAGTGAGACCACTGCTAATTCCCTAGGTCAGTTGTTTTTGCCTTGTTTAATTTATTCCTTAAATGCCCGAAACATAAACTTTGAAATCCCACAAACATGTAAAAAATTGTCAGAAGTCCAGTTCAGCAAACACACGTGAAATATCAAACACATGGAGCGTGATAAAAAAAACGCCATATAAAATACATGAAACACATGCAAGCGCTCTGCAGTGGTGTTGTTAATGAACAGGGTAAAAGACAGATGGTTGCAAAGAGGATTTGAGTAACAGCAATATATCCATGTAAAGCATAATCTTGACAGTCGCACCAAACAAATCTGTCATCGAAATGAAGCAATATCACCAAAAAGAGAAGATTTTAATAGGACTTGATCTGGTCAAAGATCTGGTCCTATTATGTTCATGTAACCTGGTTGTGAAGCCCATGTTGTTTCTCTATGGATGAGTCACATTCATTCACTGGCTCCAGAGTGATCCTTGACTGAAAATACAGTACTGTTTACCACCTACACTTCACAACGTGCTGAATGAAAAACAGAAAGAGGGGAGAGAGACAAAGCACTTTTCACTTAAATGCTAATGCGAACATCCCTCTTTCGCTTCCCCATGCCATTCATTGAGGGGATCAAAGCATCTCCCGGACAAATGACGCCACTCACGCATCGAAGCTGGCACTGGGGTCACTTTCAACCCACAGTGCAAAGGGGAAGAGGATGTATGTGTATCTAAGTGTGTGAGCATGAAAGAGGATGACAACGTGCGCCTGAGACCTAAGGCAGATTCAGAGATTCATGACACCGCACTGATTCAGAAGCTAAGGGACAGAGATGGAGGAGTGAATGGAGAGATGGTGAGAGGGAGGAAGGGAGAGTTGGATAGGTGCTGGTGAGTCACCACCACTCACTCTGAGCTGGACAAAAAACAGAATCAACAAGTTTCACTCTGCACTGGTGCATGACTTCAAAATCAGAGTCCCTGGTGGACTGTTTGCTCTTAACTACAGTTCTTCGCTTCTTTTAGCAACTAAAGATGCAAATTATCATTTATTTCTGCAGCATCTACAGTTGTTAACGTAAATATTAAATCACATAAATGCAGCATTACCATGAAGCTAGGTTTAATTTTGTTGTTCCATCTCCTGTTAGGACAGACTCTCACCAAGCCAACATGAAAGAACGAGCAGCGACGTAGGCCAACTATTACATCGCCTCAAGTCGCTTTGTTTGGGCCAGTTGGATCTAAAAAGTGGACTTGAACACACCACACAGACTAGTACAGACAATGGCCAACTAGCATGTACGTTCAACTCCTGTGTGACAGAAATAGCTCCCTACCATCAGGTGGCAGTATCTGTATTCGCCATTCAGAGAGGAGAAAGAAGAAGAGCTAGGCTGTGGCAATACAAGTGTAAACAAAGCAGCTCTTATTCAACGCATCTGCTGTTTATAGCTGCTTCTAACCACGACAATGTCTGATAAGAAGTTGCCAATGGCGCTACGTTCTCTGTCTTTGGTCTTTTGGCTGTGAAGGAAGAAAAGAGGTTGTGGAAGTGAAAAACAAGAAGAAACCAAACTAAATGGGTGAAATCATGGATACTACAACTACAGGCTGAAGGGGCATTCCCGAACCATTCTCTTCTCATGCAGCTGAACAGCCAATCAGGGTGGTCTCTCGCCGACAAGGCCCAACCGGCCTGAATGTCCATCCAACATGCTGAAAAGATGCTGACTAGGGGTGCCAATGGTGAAGGACATACCATGAAGATGAACTGATGATCTCTACTTCCTGATTTCCTCGAATCATCAATTCATAGCTTGGTCTAAAACATCCAAAATTAGAAAAATGTGTGCATTATGCTGTCCTTGAAGCCAAGGTTATGGTATCAAAGTCGTTATCTGCCCAAGGAGGGCAGATGAACCAAGTGCATTGGGTTTTATCTAGACTTTTTATAGTTTGCTTGTATAACGACACAGGCTTGCCCCTGGTATGTAATGCAATACAACATATGGGACAACACACGTGACTATCTTGGCTGCGTCCAAAGAGTAGACAGCTTATAATAAGCCTAAATTTTATACTTTATAGTTTTTGCTATTAATGAGTTTATTAAAATTTAGAACATTTGTGTTTCTCAAATGAGAAAAGTGCTAAAAACGGATGATTTTTTAAAAAGAACTGTTTGTGTATAAGACAGTCCTGCATCATTATTTGGAACTGAAAGAGATCTATCCCCAAAGGGCTCCCTATTCACACCGCAGCCAGACACTAGATAATATGCACAAACACAGGCAGGCCCAAAATAACAGTGGACACTTTAAACCAGCAACACAGGTGTGTGTGTGTGTGTGTGTGTGTGTGTGTGTGTGTGTGTGTGTGTGAGAGAGAGAGAGAACAATGGCCAACTAGCATGTACGTTCAACTCCTGCGTGACAGAAATAGCTCCCTACCATCAGGTGGCAGTATCTGTATTCGCCATTCAGAGAGGAGAAAGAAGAAGAGCTAGGCTGTGGCAATACAAGTGTAAACAAAGCAGCTCTTATTCAACGCATCTGCTGTTTATAGCTGCTTCTAACCACGACAATGTCTGATAAGAAGTTGCCAATGGCGCTACGTTCTCTGTCTTTGGTCTTTTGGCTGTGAAGGAAGAAAAGAGGTTGTGGAAGTGAAAAACAAGAAGAAACCAAACTAAATGGGTGAAATCATGGATACTACAACCACAGGCTGAAGGGGCATTCCCGAACCATTCTCTTCTCATGCAGCTGAACAGCCAATCAGGGTGGTCTCTCGCCGACGAGGCCCAACCGGCCTGAATGTCCATCCAACATGCTGAAAAGATGCTGACTAGGGGTGCCAATGGTGAAGGACATACCATGAAGATGAACTGATGATCTCTACTTCCTGATTTCCTCGAATCATCAATTCATAGCTTGGTCTAAAACATCCAAAATTAGAAAAATGTGTGCATTATGCTGTCCTTGAAGCCAAGGTTATGGTATCAAAGTCGTTATCTGCCCAAGGAGGGCAGATGAACCAAGTGCATTGGGTTTTATCTAGACTTTTTATAGTTTGCTTGTATAACGACTCAAGAGGTTTCACTGGCTTGCCCCTGGTGTGTAATGCAATACAACATATGGGACAACACACGTGAATATCTTGGCTGCGTCCAAAGAGTAGACAGCTTATAATAAGCCTAAATTTTATACTTTATAGTTTTTGCTATTAATGAGTTTATTAAAATTTAGAACATTTGTGTTTCTCAAATGAAAAAAGTGCTAAAAACGGATGATTTTTTAAAAAGAACTGTTTGTGTATAAGACAGTCCTGCATCATTATTTGGAACTGAAAGAGATCTATCCCCAAAGGGCTCCCTATTCACACCGCAGCCAGACACTAGATAATATGCACAAACACAGGCAGGCCCAAAATAACAGTGGACACTTTAAACCAGCAACACAGGTGTGTGTGTGTGTGTGTGTGTGTGTGTGTGTGTGTGTGTGTGTGTGTGTGAGAGAGAGAGAGATAAAAGAGCACAAGAGAAAGAAAAACAGTTAGCCAGTAAGATAGACGGCAAGAGTTGAGGACATGCATGGCTGAATAACAGGAAGGTGACCCAGCAGTGATACAGAAAATGAAC
>NW_018128107.1:240371-240820 GCF_001952655.1 Monopterus albus | reverse complement strand
CCGGGCAACAGGCTCTTAGGATGTCTAAGGAGACTTGCAGACCATCCTTCCGCCATTTCCACTCTGCCTGCCTGCACCGTCTCCGATAGGCCCGCGTGACGTCATTCAGCCAAGGATCAGAGAGGTTCCTAGTTCTTTTCCTCCTCAGCGGAGCAACAGAATCCATAATCCGGACACAGGTGGCATCAAACGCAGAGAGGAAAGTCACTGGAGGTATCGGGGAATGCTGCGTTTCAGTGGAGTGTAGGTCTGCTGCCAATAAAGCAGCAGCAAAGTCTGCCGATGTAGAAGAGGTAATAATCCTCCGAGTATGACCAAGGATCATCCGGGTGGGGGCCGACTTGGGTCTCTGAAGTTCAAAGCAAATAACCCAATGATCAGAGATGGCAAAATTAACCACATCGCTAATGGAGACAGCCAGACCTCAAAAAATAACCAAGTCCAGCGGT
>NW_018128107.1:212894-240162 GCF_001952655.1 Monopterus albus | reverse complement strand
GGGATGCCTAAGGAGCCTTGCAGCCCATCCTCCCGCCATTTCCGCTCTGCCTGCCTGCACCGTCTCCGATAGGCCCACGTGACGTCATTCAGCCAAAGATCAAAGAGGTTCCTAGTTCTTTTCCTCCTCAGCGGAGCAACAGAATCCATAATCCGGACACAGGTGGCATCAAACGCAGAGAGGAAAGTCACTGGAGGTATCGAGGAATGCTGCGTTTCAGTGGAGTGTAGGTCTGCTGCCAAGAAAGCAGAGGCAAAGTCTGCCGATGTAGAAGGGGTAATAATCCTCCGAGTATGACCAAGGATCATCTGGGTGGGGGTCTCTGAAGCTCAAAGCAAATAAGTCGCCACAGATCAAAAAATAGTCAAATTGTCAGCGGCAGGCCCAATACAACGCCGCCATCTTGAAACTCCGCCTTCAAAATCAAGTAAAATATGCCCTATAGATCTTTGAAAAGTCAGCAAGACGAAGAGAAGCCAACACAGAGCAACTGCTTGGCTGTGCAATGCAAAAGTGCTCTCCTGATTGCCTGGGGTGCCACAACAGCTTCACTAAATCGCATCGATTTTCTGCCTTTTTAATAATAACTTCTGATGTTACTTAATGAGAAGACCCTGGGAATCACAGGGAGGAGGTACTGAACAAACATGGTGTCATCACTGCAGTTAATCAAGTATGCAAAAAAAAATCTGAGTCATTAAAAACTGAGATTCTGATGTTCTTATCTGTGTAAACATGAAAGAATATCAGTGTGGGTGTGTGTCTGTGTCTTAATTGGCATAGCAGGGGAACATTCATTAGTAGGTCTTTCAGGCTGGTGGAGCATGAGAACATCAGTGTCTAACTGGCATTTTGTGCTTGTAGTCGTAGAGTAGAGATGCAGAATGTACGGGACAGTACGAGGGCTCGACTTCCTTGCTGAAGCTTGTTACAGATATCAGTGGATGGTGCAGCTGTGCTTAACCTTCACCTCTTACCTACCACAGATCAAAAAATAGTCAAATTGTCAGCGGCAGGCCCCTAAAACACATGCCATCCAAACAGACATACTGCTCCCAGAGGGACCACAGAGGTCAAACTCCAACACCGATAAAACAGCACCACCAGAGTGAGGCTCCTGCGACTCAGGGGTGAATCCTCCTTTCTCTAAAAATATATACTCTGTTTCGGCTGACAGAAATAAGGTGTTTCCTACTTAAAAAAAAAAATGTTTAGCCTATTTCAGGTTTATTTTTTCTCTCACACATACAGATAATGCATTGTGTTGTAATATATAGTGTACCACAGAATTACTGCTCGTGTGTGTCTTTATGTGCAGATGGATACTCTCAGGTATTTGGTCTTGAATGGAGAAGTCATGCATAAAGTATTAACTTACATCTGTGTCAGGACCCTTGTCGGCTCCAGGACAGGAGAAGGTGACAAACTCGTGGCAGCGTTTGTGAACCACAAAACAGCACACTGAGGGAAGAGAGAGAGAGAGAAGACGAGAGTTTTACAGTAACAGGTTACGACACAACATCGGGAGCTGCATTAGACACAAGAAACGCAAGGACATCATCCTTACATTTATTGTCTCGTGCCTAATGAATGTTCTCTGACAAATGAAGAATCAGCATCTTATTTATCATAAAGCAACCTCAAAACACACAATCAGGCTCACGTGTGTGCACCCACACTCACACCCACACAAAAAATGTCATTGTGTGATGTGCCTTCTGCAGCTGTCGGCTCTTTACAATCAGTTGGGTTGATGCTGACTGCATCATCATCACCCCTCTACAGCACCAAAGTATCACCCCCTCATGACATGACACCCGGTGCTGTTATCACATCATCGACGGCAGCATTTACAATTGGATGCCGCCACAGATCTGGTGGGAGAAGCAAAATCGTGGACATCTGTGACAGAACACAAGCCGACTCTCTCTCTCCGACTCTCGCACCGTGTACCCAACCGCATTTTCCCTGCTATTATTTGAAATTCCTCATTCTTTCATTTTTTTTCCCATTCTCACACAATCTGTCTGCTCCGCTCACTGTCAAGTTGCCTACTTCTTCATGTGCATTTCTGTGCTCTCCCACCATCACATTTGTGTGGTTTTTATCAGTAACTCTGCCAACTAAGTCGCAGTTGCCAGACAATCTGAAGGGCACTGGTTAAACAAGAGAAATGAATTTATTGAGGAGTCCAAGAAACAGCAGGGGTTTCGACTGTCCATGCAAATAGCTGTAATGTATCAGGATGCTCAGTCAATCTGATACATATTGGTAGATAGATAAAGTCTTCATAATCACAGGTGTCATCAGCCATAACACATCCAAACACAATACTTTGTGCAGCTCTTCTCTCTGTTTATGTGTATCAGAGATGGATATTCCCTTCCTGCAAGTGCAGTGCTAAGCTAGTGGCAGTGTACAGTATGAATTCATCTCTTTGAGTAATAAAGAGGAAAAGAGGAAAAAGAGGGGGGATGAAAGCTCCACAAAAATAACAGCCCACGCTGATTTATTTGTGCTCTGAAGTTGTCATCTGTGCCATTTGTCATTTTCCTAATGTACAGTATGCAAAAATAGAAGCAAGCTGGATTCTATACATAGGTGTAGATGCATATGAT
The DNA here is from genome assembly GCF_001952655.1 of Monopterus albus. Lineage (NCBI taxonomy): Eukaryota > Metazoa > Chordata > Actinopteri > Synbranchiformes > Synbranchidae > Monopterus > Monopterus albus. The sequence continues at coordinate 237,544 of NW_018128107.1, read as the reverse complement.
GGGAATTTCTAGGACAGCAAAGAATTTTCAGCCATGGTGGTGGCGGCACAGCTCTAGGTACTGTATGGCAATGCAGCATGTTGGTCAGTCCACCACTGTGGTCCAGGCTGAAATATCTCAGCATCTATAACAATTACTTGCATCACCACGACATATACAGACATTCCCGGTCCCCAGAGGATGAATCCTACTGATTGTGGTGATCTCCTGACTTTTCCTTGGACTTTTCCCTTTCCTTCCACCTCTGACTCACCCCAAACTCAATTAAATCTGCAGTGTGTTTTTGAGCTGCAGCTCTGTAAGACACTTTTACTGAGCAGGATTAATTCTCAGTGCAACCATCAGGTTTCCTCTCCACAGCCAACTTATGTCAATCACAAATGTAGTGATGTCTGTACGTTTTTCCCCACCCTGCATCTCTCAGCGCTCCTCACACCCTTGGCCACACATCTAGTCCTTGCTGATCTCAGACCAGTTTGAGCTTCCATTTGTGCTACAGTGTGGAGCTTAGCAGACTGACTTGACACTGATTTCAGCTCAGAAGTGAATAAGGGCCACAAAGCTGTGAAGGCATAAAGCTAGCTTTTAACTGTGTGTGTGTGTGTGTGTGTGTGTGTCAGGCAAGCTTGCCCAGACTTAAACAGGACAGAGACTAAGACACACACACACACACACACACACACACGATCGATCTTTTAACTGTGTGTGTGTGTGTGTGTGTGTGTGTCGGGCAAGCTTGCCCAGACTTAAACAGGACAGAGACTAAGACACACACACACACACACACACACACGCACACGCACACGCACACATTAATCTAAAAACTGTCTTAAGAAATTAAGAGCCAATATGTTGCAGTGGCTGAAAGACAGAGGCACTCTGGGAGCTTACAGGGTGTTACACGCATCCCACCAAACAGGAGGAAAGCTGTGAAGACACCTCACATACCTTACACAACACCTGCATGACAAGGGCTGAGTCAACAAAAACATAAGTTTCTTCACAAACTCCTATGATGAGAGAGGAAAAAAAGAGGAAGCAACGCACTCAAAGAGACTTAATTTAGAGTTTTTTGTGATGCAACTATCTTTTGTATGACTCAGCCGGAGGTTGGGAATCTGAGTAGTAAGAAGTGTAGTTGTCACCAGATGGTTTAGCCCGCACAGGAAGAGCTATGTGAAGCAGCAAGAGCAGAGGTGACACAGTGACATACTGTTTCGTCAGGGATATTATGATGAATTACTATGGGCTTTGTTTTACCAGTCTAATTGCATAAGCACAGAGATAAGGGGCTTTGGCTTTACAAAACAGCTTACATAACACAAACGCTTCTTTGTGAGCGCGTGTGCACAGGGTGTAATGCATATTATACCCTATGTTTGTATGCATAATTTGAGTGCCTGTCTCTATAGGTGGGCAGGTAGTGGTATGTTTTCACACATAATTTATGTTGGCATTACTACGCCGCTCCATCCATATCCCCATCTCCTCATCGCTGGTGTTTTAAAATGTGGATTTAGCCCTGGCTAATCTGGTGATGGTGGTCGTCAAGCCAGTGATGCCGTGCTGGTGCCCAGAGGAAAAGGCTTGCAGTGGAGATAAGGGAGAGAGGACAGCACACCTGTAGCACCGGACCAACTCAGTACCATCCAGACATGTTCAATTGATCTGAGTCTCCAGAGTGCATTCAAACACAAAGAGAACTGAGGCTTTGATCTGAGATCCACAGGAGGAAAAGAGGAGGGTGTGCAAGAGGACAGATGAATATGGGTTTGGGGTTCCTAAGACTGTAGAAACTGATGTTTCAAAGGCAGTCTCAAATGTCTGCTCAAACAACTACTGCAATCTTGTATCATCTTTTAGTGCCAAAATATTGTTGAGGTGAAGTTACATGACAGCTTTGTCTGAAGGGAAAAGATGGAGGATAACACAAATTGTCAGGAGATTGTGCATAAATTATTCATTGCACCTTTCTTCTTGCCATTACATAAACACACAAGCTTCCTCCAATCCAGGCTGCTTGTCTGTAAAATGGTCTGTTTCCCTCTTTTTATGACCCAGTCTTTCTGCAGATTGTCATTTCAGATAAAAAAAATAACAGCAGAGAAGAGGGGGGGGGAAAAAAAGAGGATGAAGGAGGGCACTCTCCTCTTTTGGTTATTTTTAGGTCCAATTCTGGCCAGGGTTGGAACAGTGTGTACTGAACCCCACCGTGGTGGAGAAGCAAGGGAAGACATTTCCTCTACACTGCTCTACACCTGGCCAATGCACACTATAAATACACAGGCGGCTGTGCTCAGAGGCCAGCGTGCATGTGAGAGAATGGTGAATGATGAATGAAAATCTATTCCTGCCACAAGCCTGTGTAAATGCTGAATGGGAGAAGTGGAAAAAGCTAAATGATAACCATAGAGGGAACCAAACAAAGGGCCACTTAAAAGCGCTTTAGCCTACAGACAGCGGAGAGACACACTCCTGGTCTGTGTCAAGTTCTTGTCACATTTTGATAGAGTTTGAAGGTCAACGAGAAAATGTAAACAGTCTGTTTATCAGCCAGACATGAATAACTGTTCTGGAAAACACATAAAACTCTCTGTTCATCATTGCTTATATTTATTCTATGCTGCAGAAATATGTGCTTTAAAATGTAACTGTCCCCACAATCACCAAACATACCACTGCAGTGAGTGACAGATCTGAGACTCTCGGAGCCCCAGGTCACATGACCCATAACAACCAGCTGTGTCTTGAGACTGGTGGAGATCGATGGCTAGTGACCACAGCTGGAGTGCCGCACTGTGACAGTAGAGACAGTCAGAGAGGCCCAGCAGTGACCACTCTGCAGAATACACCTGCAGATATTTTTATGCAACGAATGAGAGCTTACTCTATTTTTTCCTGTTTCTGTATTTCTCTTATATTTCTTTAAGTATAATGTTTGAGGGATAAATAAATGCACCCACAATATTTCCATTAGTTCAAATGGAAAGTGGACCATATTGTAGAACAACAGATAAAGTGGGAAATCTGTCTGTCACAAGACATTCTTTCACATGCTTTAACTTTCAATAGCTGACCCTTTAATATCACTGGCAATATTGCGTGCCTTGATTTTTCAAGTATCTAATTCACTGGATAAGCCAAAACAAACATTCTGGTTATTGTTCCAAATGTTATTCATATTACCCACCCCTATAAGACACATACCATATGGCTATAGTGCATGAGTAACTCTGTAAGTAGAGAGAGTATATCATGTTTCTTCTTTTAACTTATGTTAATGATTTTATTTTTTTATACGATTTCACTGCAGATTCTTATACTTTCACACATTCTTTGCCTCTGTTAAATTTTTGTAGCCTTTTCCTACAGAGGGAGGGAACTAACACAGATGCAACAATAACCAAGGCCTGGAAACACTGTAGTACACATTGCAGGTATACATTGTCCAGACTTGGGGATGAAATTCTATTAGTTAAAACTATCATCTACACCTCCTTATGTTTCCCCACATCTCTCCCAAGTGGTTCAAGCTGCAATAAATGTCTGTGTGCATAAGGATCAGCCATGGCTCTATGGATGGCAATGTCAGTCACTCTACCACTTTGGTTTAAACTGACAACATTCAGTACAAACATTTATGATGTCCAGAAGGTGGACGCTAGCAACTTTGGTGATCCCCAACTTTTTTTTAACACCATTATGAGGTTGATATTCTATACCCTGACAACTGTTGGATGCAGATATTTCTCCAGAAGATGAATTGGAATAGCAGCAAGCTACAGCAAAACGTAGTTAAACTACTTGATTAATGTAGTTCACTGCTCCCCATCACTGGTCACTAGTGTGGCTGTAGACTCTTGGTGTTATAAAATGAGTCATTATTTCATTGACTAACTTTATACATTCAATCATCTATACTGTACACATAAATTCATGCATTACCAGGTATGATGCACACAGACAGATGTGCACATGCAGCCCCGTACTGGCGCACACGCTTTTTGCAGTTCTAATACTGTTTATATTAAGAAATGGCCACAGGGGCACTGGATCAATTATTCCAAACTACAGGTGGGTGTGTTTGGCTGCCAGACATCTCTGAGTCACACCAGGGAAATAGTGAGTCTTCCTCATGAATTAAAGATGAGTCTGAGCACAGATGAAGACACAGACAAATAGACAGGTTTCAGTATGTACATGTGAATATATGTTTCTGCTTCTGATTGCACACATTCTCCATCATTTATTTACACACAGTCATATGCACAGAAATGGAAACATTTCACATACGCATAAAAACACATTCATTCACTACTTAGGCTTTATCTCTGTCAGTCAAGACACACACCGGCAAGTGCACACACTATGTATGACTGGTTCTCGTCTCCCACCAGTTATTCACCCAGACACAAGATTAGACGCACATATAAACACACGTCCTGTTGATGAGGCATCACCTGGTCCCCGTGACCATGTATCAGGTGTCAGTGGTAGTAATGTAATGAGTCTGGTTAACTGAGGCTCTGAGGGTGACAATGCTGCACACAGACATGACCAAATTAGACTGGGAGATGTGAGCAAGTACACGTACAAACACACTCACAAAGCACCTGCATATGCACACAATCAGCCACCTAAGGTAAGAACTTTCTTTACCATGACTCTGGCTTCTTTGTGCACTCTCTACACACACACAGAGCACATACACACAAAGCAGGCGGCCAGGCAAAACGCAAAGGTCACAGTGTGATGCCTGGGGACAGGCTAGTACCACATATCATCATCAGAGCATCTCCCACTCCTGCAGCACTGAATGCCCTCTAATTTCTGTGAGATTGGTGAAGTCAAGGCAAAATTTGTCTTAGGACATTTCGAAACACAAATAATGTGCCTCAATTTTTTTTTTTAAGTCACCTTCCATAAATTCTCTCTCAGGTCTTGTTTTTCATCTTTCCTGTCACTCATCGCTCACTTTCCCTCTCAAATAGCAAAAGACAAAACAAAAAGAAAATCTAAAACTACATCTGTGGCAAAAACAAACAAGCAAGCAAGAAAACAAATGAAGCATAATGAATATGAAATGTACTTTAATTAATACAAAATTAAAATGCAGTGGAGTCCAAGGCACACTGTTCACACTACTCAGTAAGTAAACACATTTTTAGATGTTGCATAAAAATATAGACTATATCAAATACAAACAAGTGAGCTCAGTTCTCCATTACTGGCCACCTGAATGTATTCTTTTCAGTAAAAAGCTCAACATTTATTCTGCTGCTTTGCATCTTTTTACCTTGCAGAATACTTTCGTTTGGCAAACTGTATTTCCAGACAACGTGAGTTAGCAAAGCCGCTGAAACAAACAACGCCATCATGGGTAGGTGCTGTCTCTACATCTAGATAAGCTGCATTCATCTGGCAGTGTGTGTTAAATTCTGAACGTGGCTTCTGATCGGTTCTCTTGTCCATCTATCAAGCCAGGGGGTCTCAACCTTTTGTAGCTTAAGGCCAACTTAAGGACAACCTTGTCAAATACCCCCAGGGTATGTATTTCATGTATTCAGGGTCATATTTCCTCACCACATGCTTTGAAGCTTTTATTGGCACAGGGTTGTCTACCACATTACTTTTTCATTTCAAAAACTGATCATTGTCACTGCACCTGAGGAAACGCTGGCTGGCTAGCTAGCTAACAGCGGTACAACATGTTTGTCACTTCCTGATGACAAACGAGTGATGAGTCGGTGTCATGATATTCAAATGTAACTGGTCATTGAAATGAATGCATTTTAACTTGATGTTTTAATTTATGTGAATTCTTGAGCACATTTAGTAAATACCTAGTTTTCCATCCATCCATTATCTCTACCGCTGATCCTGAAGAGGATACATACTTAGCTTTGTACTGTAATTTACAAAATAAATATAACATAAATAAATAAATACATAATTTTAAATAACAATTTTAATTTAACCCTTTGCAGTACTACTTCACGGCCCACCAGATGTTGCTCTGGGGCCCACTGATTGAGAACGGTTGCTCTAAGCAACCTAAAAGGTATGTTCCCATTACAGTGGAATAACAAGGGTCGTGCGCTGTGTGTTCCGCACTGGTCGGCACCAAAACGCATAGAAATTCTTGCAGGTGCTGTACAAAATGGGGCAGCTACAATGCTACTGTTGCTGGCAGTAGATCACCAATGTTATGCTTTAGAGGATCAGACAGTTTTTTTTTTTTAAACAGTAGCGGTACTTGTCTGCTGTCGTATAGGTTGTCTGTCTTTACCTGATCTTGACATATTAATATTAAACATTGGTTACATACTATAATCTGGGTTTCTATGGGTATAGGCGAAGCAAGGACGAAACAGTGATTGGCTACGCGCACAGAGGTCAGCACAACCAGGGTCAAAGTTCAACAAGTTTGAACTTTCCGTGCACCCCTGCTCCGTGGACATCAGCACAGGACCTGTGCACTGCACCACATACATACTGTAATGTGAACATACCTTAAGTCTGCTGTGCCTGGCTATGACCAGCCGAAAACGCCAAGGTGAGTGGTCATGTTATCGGACAAGAACGCTTTTCACTGCATTTTCCTTCTGAAATCAAAAAAGGGTTTTGCCTGTTTAGTAGGCTACATGTAATATATTATGTAACTGATGTTATGTTGAAGAATCTTTAATAAACTTTCACAACAATATGTGTCAAGTATTTACACAGTCTGGTTTAAATTTATGTTAGGACTTTTCAGCTTTATTGTCCAGTTTAAAACATTTTTTAGAAAAGTAATCAACAAGTAATTAAAAGCAATAAGACACATAACATTGAAGTAATAAAAAAATTGTTCATTTTTTACAGGGTAACTGGACATCTGTAATCTGTAACCCACCAGCACTGGCCACAGGTTCTCAGAAGATACAGGCAGACACACTGCCGAAAGGCTATAGCTGCTGAAATCCAGCTGATACAAGGTGGGAGCTAAGCAGGCCAGTACACTTGCAACTCAGAAGTGCCAGATTTGATGTTTTCTCTTGACCTTTGTCTTTGCCTTGTACTGTGTCGTTCTCTGCTCACATCAAAGCAAACGAGCAGAGATGCTTTTTACCTCTTCTACAATCCTTCGTGACTTTCTTACATCTCCACGTTCCGGCGGCCTTTCTTTGCACAATCTGAAGTGGTCTTTTCATGAATCTTTGATATAACGGATCTGACAGCAAGCTCCTCAAAACATGATTCTATTCAAGAGTATTTCTCTGTAACAGTAAAGTGACAATACATAACACTCGATAGAAGATATTCTCTTACAAATGAAACATTTCATTTATTTGCAATAAAATACACCTTTTTCTAATACACTCAGGGGTTTTGCTATCTCTCTATGTATCTACGCATCTATACTGCAACATGAATATTGCAGATGGTAGCAAGATCCTCTGCTGATCAAAGAATATCACATCAGATCTGGTATACATGTCAGATGCCCAAACATGATACCTCATTCAGACATGCTTGGCAAGTACAAAATGGCACAAGACATCAGCGTTAACAACGGCTACACCTGACAACTGTTTCCAGCTGTGTCTCCATTGAGCTGCATGAATAATAGCAAATTTATGTATGAATCATGTTTCTACCTCTGTGATAAGAGACACATCTACAGTACCTGGAGTCAGATGAACAAACACGACGCCTAAATTAAGATGAATCATCACAGCCTTTTGTGAGCATGAAACACCAGGTAGTAAATCGTGACTAACAACACTAACATATTAATTTGACAGCATAATAGCTGATACAGTATACACACAGGTATCATAGCTTACAGTTAAAGATAAGAGCCATCTAAGAAACTACTCATTTTCTGTTGTCTGAGTCTATAGTACAGTATAAAACAGGTTAAGACAGCAGTTAACACTAACACACTGAGGAGAAAAACAGGCAAAATAAATAATATAAAGGAAACGATGGACATGGACGGGAGGGAAATTAAGGAAAAACATAAAATAGCTAATTAACTGAGGTGGCAAGAAAGATAAAGCTTTTTTTGCGGCTGAGTATGTGTTAGCCAGTTGTGAGTCAGTATGCATGGTATGGGCACAAAGTTGCCATCTTTTCATTTTGCTGAGCTGATGAGTTGATCCTGGGTCAGCTGGGGCCAGTTTACTGCACAGCTGCCAACCAGACGAGAGCAGACTAGACAATTGTCACCATGAGGTCTGCTCCTTGTCATAGCCAAATATATATATGCACATAAAGTATATGCACACATTTATATATGTGCACACTGTATATCATCCACAACCCCTTTCCCAGATATCCATGTGATTCTGGGAGAAGACTGAGCAGACGCTTACACATGCAGACACAGACTCCTCAGAGATGCAGAGACCTGAAAACACACACACACAGGCACAACCTCTCATTCTCTGTCCCTCTTAAGCCACCCAGAAGTGTATTTTTGAAGTACAAAAACTGCAGAGCCCCAGAGCAACACAATCATGCTGTATTGAGGTCAAGAGTCTTGAGCCTGAAAACCTGGCCATTGTAAACTGTGAAGCAGGCGGTAAACTGTTTTGTTGCTTCAGCCACTTTATTGCTGATTAATGGTACTCGGCTGAGGAAGGAGCACGACTCTTCTCATCACTAGGTGTCACAGTGCTCGACTAATTGGCCCAGTTAATCCACACATCTGCATCCGAGCCTATGCAGAGCAATTAGTCAGCCTGTCAAGCGCATGGCTCGTACTGTGTGGAGCTGAATACGGGAGACAAACTGAAAGGCAGCGGCTGAGGCGAAATGGCATTCTGCACTTTCTGCAAGATGGTTTCAATTAGCACTGCTACCTGCCACACTACCCCATGGTTTCTTCTTCTTTTTTATTCTGTAAGCACTTTTATTTTCAACTTTTTTCTGTTCATTTTTAACAACAATGCTCTGGTTTTTTCAGCCCTGCTTGTGTGCTGGCTTCAAAGACAGCGGTGTCAACCAGGTTTGCCAGACAAGTCACTTTGACACATTTTTGTTTGCATTTCCATGCACAACCAAGGACACGTACACATCCACAAAGCCCTTAGTCTACACGAGTGATTCATAAAGTAGATAAAGTGAGAATGCCAAGAAAAAACATAGAGAGCAACCTGTACACATATCTGGTCATGACTCCTGCTCTCTCGTACACTGAATCACTCGTGACCTTTTACTGAGCAGACAGGACCACAGTCAGTGGTCAATGAAACTGGAAATGAATGAGGTTGCCATTTAAACTAAAAGCCACCCTCTCCTCTGAAAACATGAGCAAGATGTGCCGTGAGCGGCCACATTTATTATAAGCTCATAAAGTCTGCCTTTTTATTTTTGGATGGTTTAAAGGAACAATCCACTGTATTAAACTTCTAAGTGCTGTCAACAACTGTGCTGTTCAGTTTTTAGTTCACGCTGTACACAATGGTGCTGAGCTAAATGCTAACATCAGCATGCTAACATTCTCAGAATGACAATGCTGATGTTTATCAGGTATAATATTCACCATGTTAGCATTATAACAGCTGCGAATTAGGACAAAATAAAGCTGAGACTCATTAGGTTTAAAGGTATTTGGTCATAAAATCAGTGTTTTACAAATTTTAGTTAAAACATTAAGGGATTTTTGTCTTAGTGGCTCCGATTTCATTTTAGGACAACACAGCAGTCTACAAGAACTTCATACATGGCCCGGAATCACAAATGTGTGTTGCAAATGAGTATTCAGTGCCTCAGCAAAAAACTCTATGTGCATTATCTAAACAATGCATGAACTGAGACCAAAGAGGAGACAATAAAACCCTCTCGGGTTTGTAGGACAAGTGGTTTTAAGCCTTGCATACTTCTCTTAGGTTCAACTGCTCCCTAAAGTGGGCCGATTTTGCTGGCACATTGATTTCATATGTGGTTAACCTCATTTTCAGGTACAATTACACCCACCTCTCTCTGCCACTGTACAGTATTTCTTAACAGCTCTCTCTGCCTCCACATGAAGAGCTGCTCTTATATGGGGGTCTAATTTTTCACTAAGCAGCTTCAAACTGGCACAGTGTTCCAGTGGGATCTGCGCTGTCCATGCAGCCGGCGGGCCCAGAGTCTGTTGACACAGTCTGAACTGACTTCTCAAGGTTATCGTGTCTGTCTGGCATTCAGTGCGCATCACAGCACAAGTTGGTTGCAATCATAATGTGCCTTTGTCATATCTGCTACTGTAGGTGGAGAAACATTATTTGTGTGAAAGACATAGCAACCGTTCAGTATATAGATGTGTTTGCAGGTGTACAGTATGTGAGTAGGTGTTGCCATGTGCGGTGTGGTTGATGTATGGCTTACTATTCCTGTTCTGCAGAGAGTTAGTCCTTCTGTATCAGCAACAGCTACAGCAGAAACTGTTAATATTCACACAAAACACATGCACATACTGTGTATCTGCAAGACCACATGTTTAGACATCATCATATGTTGCCGTTATGTGCCAGAAGTATATGAAATAAAAGAAGATTTGATTTGGGTGACCTTCAGTTTTCGCTGTGTGCTCTGCATGTAGACATTGCTTACATGTACCCCACATCAGTTTTTTTCTAAATTTTGTCTTGAGTCAAGCAGGATGGCCTGTACCTTTAACTGACTTAGTAAATATATTAATTTATACAACTCAAAGTATTTGACCAGAGCTGAAACCATTAGTTGATTAATCGATACATTTCTAAGCCTCCATCTGCTCCAGTGTGAATATTTGCTAGGTTTTCTAGCCTCCTTTGAGACCTGTGGTCTGTTTGGTTGGACAAAACAAACTATTTATGTATGGTAACTTAGGCTCTGAGAAATTATCATCACTTGAATGAGAAATATCTTTTAATCTTTTGGCTCAGTTTTTCTAGCATTTTATTTTAACAGCATCTTATTGTTAAACATTTCCTTGCACTAATTCTACAAGGCAACCATGCCTTTCATCAAGGAAGAGCTCCATTTTGCATGACAGATGCATCAAGTTATGCTTCATTTTTGAGACTTCAAAATGTTCTGTCCTTGGTTTTCTAATCTACTGTGTGTTGATTAGAAATGTATGACAAAACCACATTTATTGGTACAGCTGTCGTTGCCTGGGTGGATGGCTTAAAATAAAACCCGTTTTCCTCCAGAAAATCTGTGTAGTATTTCATACTTTGCACACAGAGGAATAATACAGGCGCAGTGTACTGATAGGTAAAATTAGGTTAAACTCGCATAAGTTTATCTGATTATTATCAACAATATAGCAACAAAGCTCAGCACAATCTATAGCAGTAAACTGAGCTTCACCCCTTTAGGAGTCAGGCCATAATGCCACTACTGAACTAGCTAGGAGGTTTGTTGGGTAGTCCCTTTACCGTTCTGCAAAGTCATCACGTTTATATTTCCTATTAGTGAATATAGAGTAATAAAAATATGGTATAGTGTTTGGACATATTAAAAGTGAGTGTTAGCTTATTAAATCTTTAGCTATTTCTGTGCTTTAATTCATGGATTAGCCAACTTTTTTGGGCCATTTTTCATTTCTCGTGAACTCGTTAAGATCCTCAGAATCTATACTAGTGCCACAATTCTGGATTTAACAACAGTTGGCAAGAAACAATGCAGCCCCCTCAACCACACATTCTCCTTATACAGTGAAGATAACAGTACTCATAAAGGTTTAATTCATTTAGTTATAAAACCATATGCATAATTGATATCTTTCGCACTGTATTTTAGTCTTTTGGCTTTCATTCCCTATTGTGTTCGTTTTGTAGTGTAAGATAATATGGAGTTTAAAAAAGTGGAGTTACAGTGTTCCCAACTCAGACTAAGATGACAGCCTCCATCTCTTGTCCTCCCTCCTCTCCTCCCCAAGAAGTGAGGTGAGTACACTGCAGATGGAGTGAATGTGCATGAGTGTATGTAAGAGAAACAGCGAATAAATAAAGGGGTTTGTATGTGTGCTGATGTGTTCATATTGAATATCCTCTCAAGAATATTGGTATCTGATATCAAAGATAACTGTCTGTGTGTGTGTGTGTGAGAGTGAGAGAGAGAGATTCTCTTTAATTCAATTCAATAATGTAAATCTTAATGTTTCTAGGCAAGACCAGAGTCTTACTTATAATCACATACATCATCAGCTTGCAATTTTCCATAACAACAGCAGATACATATATTCCTACAGTATATGGTGGGATTTACTTACAGATGATAGATCTTATGTGGATGGTATCTTGCAATTTTAATCCAAGAATTCTAGGCACCGTGTATAAATTAGAAGCAAAATGACTGAAACTGGCCTTATCTCACACTGGTGAAGAGATGATACAGATCACCACCAAATTCTAATGGATTTTTAAGTGGGCAGTACCCTGCCTCTGCAAAACATTTCATCAAAATTCAATCATTACCTTTTGAGGTTTACTGTGAACATAACGGCAAACACCAGTAAAAATATAACCTCCTTGGTGAAGGTAAGAATAAACAAGGCAGAAGTAAAAGCCAGACTGCAGTAACTCCATTAGCTAAAGCCAATTTACACATTTCGTCCTGTTTTCTGGAACTTGATACACTAATGTCTTAGTAACTGAGCTTATATGATAAAGAAAAAAAAAAAATCCAACTTCATAATAGAGAAAAATGCGATGCCAGAAACACTGAACTTGCTAAAAGGAAACTAGCCAAGCTTAACAAGCGAGTAGTAACTGCTGTCTCCACAGCCCCTGATTTAATGGAATTCATGTGCTTTGCTGTGGTTAAGCTACCGTTAAATAATTAATTACTAGCCCTAAAATGCACTTTTTTAAAATGCGTTGCATATTTTCAAATTGAATTGAGTGTTTATTAAATTGATAAGGTATCACATCAAATAATGTGCTGCTGTATTGTTTTCAATGTAATACAGGACACAGATGATTTACACATCACTATTTTCAGTTTTCATTTTGATTTTACATGTCATCCCAACCTTTTCAGATTTAAGGGTTGTACTCTGTTTGTAACTTTACCTATGGGTGAAAATTTGCATATTTGTTTACAGCAGGGAATCTGTTTCTGGTGATAAATGTGTCGACAGATGGACAGGCAGGTAAAAAGGGAGCGAGGTGTGAGGATGACTAAGCGATGCAATCTCTTACTGGGTGACCCTCAAACTGTAAGCACATGCATACATACACACACATACATTTGTACAGTTATTTTATGAGGACAGTCACGGGCATGATGCATTATCTAGCTTGTTACCCTAGTATTAGCAATCACAACTAAATGCCTAACGATTACCCTAATCTACACTGAATCTAAACCCTAAAACCAAGCCTTAACCCTCAAACAGCCCTTTGCCTCTGAAAGTGAGGAGATGCCAAAATGTCCTCATTGACATGGCATAAAACTGAAACCGGTCCTCACACTGTTGGCCACATGAGAATAAACACACACAAACTCACAGCGCCACAGGAGCAGGAAGAAGAAACACTCTTCAGAAAACAGGCTAACCTTCTGTCTCTGCCTCACCCTCCCCTCCCTCCTCTGAACTGTGAACTGGATGAAACATGTTTTATTTTCTGACATGTAATGACTAAAAATGAAAAACTGATCAGTAACAAAAATAATTAATCGCTGCTGTCCTAAAAGGCAATTCGCCAGATAATGCAAAGAGCAAAACAACTGCTCCATGATTCATTTAGAAAACTTGTTGATCACTATTGATTATTGCAGAGCTTTGCCCATCAGAATCCATCATGTGTTCTGGCTTGCCAACCACTTCATACCGAAAATGGAACAAATGAGCTCCTGCTTAATCATAATGAATAATAAGGATAATCACCTTTATTTGACCAAGTATGTGACACACAAGGAATTTGTTTCCAGTACAGAACCAAGGCAGCCATCTGCGGCGCCAACTCAACGGGGGCAACTGCAGCCATCTGCGGCGCCAACTCAACGAGGGCAACTTAGGGATTCAGTGTCTTGTCCAAGGACACTTTGACATTTGGCCTGCAGAAACAGAGATTCGAACCTCAGACCCTCCGTTTGGGAGATGACTGCTCTACCCACTGAACCAAAGCCAGCCCAGATGATGCATGATGGTATGATGATGGTTTCTGATTTACAGATTATCATAAGATCTTATAAAAAGATGAACGTACATATGAGATCCTTATGGAGTACTAAATAATAACTAGATCCCCATGTTATTTTTTTGCTTACCTGAAAACCCTTCAGTATCACACAGATACAAACCCAGCAAGCTCAAAATCTGCCCCTTGTGCTCACTTTATGTGGGTCAAGATTGATATGTCTGTCTCAAAACATTCCCAAAACAGCCACGGGTGTAATCATTACTAAACGCAGCTGGAGAGGTGAGACACACAGGGGTGAGCACCCCTACTCTCAGTTCCCTAGGGGAGAGCTGCTCCTTCCAGAATATAGCGCCTTGCGATGCTCATTCAGGCCACACAAAAACACATACTTATTTTATTGATCCATTCACCTTGAGTTTGAGACTAAGTGACACTAAATATATGTTGTCATGGCAACAAATGCTTAGGTAGATAAGTGGTATAGACCAATGATGGGGCTGAATGTCTTATGCTGGAGTATAGGTCCTCTGTTATGTGCTGGCAGTCCCTCTCTAATAGAAATCACTGGTGCACCATCTATTATGGATGAAGGTTAAACATCTTTCACCCCATAAAGCCCTGCTGAGACAAAGCAAAGGCTACGCCGGTTTCTCTTTGCATAGATTCCACTATGAGCTCACACTGCTTCAGTATAGGTCAAATAATCCAAGACATAATTAGGCATAAGCATTAATTAACCAATCGGCAGTATGCAAAAGAAAAAAAAATACAAAAACATACTGACACCATACTGTGAAGAAAAGGTCATTTTGTAACAGATGCTCCAACAGCATATCTGTGGCAACACTCAGAGCCCACAGCCCACAGTTTACTGCATCGTATCAGGAATCTCTCCTATCTTTCGTCTTGGTGCCATTTTTGGAAACCGCACAGATTAAATCACGATGCTGTGACTGCTCCTGTCACCCTCTGTTGTATACAGCCACATCAGAGTTCCAGTATCGCCGTTCCCTCTCTAAGATTTCTCCCCTCGGAGCCTTCCCCAACTGCTCTTTTGCCTTTGTTTGTTAAAAAAGAGACTATTGGTGAACAGCATGTGTCATCTTACTGTATTACGCTCCAATGCGTTTCAGCAAAAACACACAGCCAGCTCCCTGACAATTAACTACCCACTCTCAGCTGAGTAATGCCACAAAGCCAACAAAAAGACCCCCTTTTAATGTCACCAGATGACACTGTGTTATGCAAGCAAAACATTGTGACATGATCTGCTAAGATCGTTAGTTAAAATGAAAATATTGCACTTGCGGTGGTCACTGCTGCACTGAGGATGGGGGCAAAGTCTGTCGTGAATTGAAAATGTTTTAGTGCTGGTGGTTGCAATCACCAAGTGCTGTTGGTTCAGAATTTCATCACTTCATTAGATCACAAATGTTCCACCCTGACGAGGGTAAGAAATGTACTGGTACAGCTATTCAGGCCAGTCTGACTTGTACATATGGAAGTGTTGAATCCTCATTTAAGGATTATTTGGAAAACTGGAGTTTGTTTTGTGTCGCTGATTTTTAAAAGGGAAGTGCTCCCCTGGGGTATACTAGCTGGCAGAGATCTGGCACATCACTGGCAGACCAAGGCCAAGCATTGTTACCATGGTAACTTTGGCACACCATGCTGATGTCTGGCAACAGCTTACAGTAGCTAGTGACGATGAGGGAAGAGATAACTTAAATGATTTTGTAACAGGTTTGGTGCATGGAACATTTAAGGGGTATATGCATGTCTGTGCTAAAACACGGTGCATTTTAAGAGGCAATAATAACGCAAACAGGATATACATAATGTATGAGTGTGTGTGGTTGTTAGTCTACACGTCAGCTCTGTGATAGACTGGCGATCTGTCCAGACCCCGCCTCTCGCCCAATGTCAGCTGGGATTGGCTCCAGCGGCCCGTGACCCTATTCAGGAAGAAGCGGTGTAGATAACGGATGGATGGATATTGTTTAAAATGTTTGTGTCTAATACTGTATATATTTTTCTATTATTAATAAGTGACTTTTGTTCCAGTACAACATCCGCAAACCAAACATTTCCTACTGCTATTACCAGAGTCCAACTGGCAAAACACAGGCTGCATTTTTACGATGCAGTCATAGCAAATGGAATATATTTGTGTACATCGGTCTCATTTACAGCCTTTTGGGGGCCATTAGTTTGTGTTACTGTATGGTACAATACAGTACAAGCTACTGTCCATGTTTTAACACTGGGTATTTCTGTAATGGATCTATTGCCCCCTTGTTCTTCACAGCACCGTCATCCATCCCTTCTGTTGCCTGTTCCTCTCTCGTCCTCATCATCCCCTCTTCACAGCAAGGAGTTTTAAATGAAGGCTCTTTGTTAAGCACCCAGACTGCGGCAATCCCTTTACGTTGAGACATGAGGAGGTCTTGTGTCACTCTGACTTTAGGGGTGCTAACTGGCACACAGATCAAAAAGCCTTCTGGGCACAAGCTGCTAAGGTTCCACAACCCATTATGACAAGCCACCAACGTAGAGAAAGACAAATGAGGACCAGTATTTCTCAAAGTGTGTGACTTTGGTGGGCTTTACACAAGTAGACTCAGGATTTTATTCTATACTGTTAAGCCTAGAAATTGTGGTTTGTTTAGCTGTAGATGACAGAAAAGGGCTTTAACGATACCTGAATGAAAATTCAGTGAAATAGTAAAGTGTGAATGTACTGTATAATATGAATATGTAATACTCAGGGGCCTAATGTACTGAACAAGAACAAGACTAAAGGATTGTAATCACCAAGAGTGGATGCAATCGGATAACGTAAATCACACATCAAAACTGCCCAGAGGAGCCGTTACCATGATAACAAAATGGAAATAGCCCATTTTGTTGCAACGGTAGTGTTTAGTGAAGAGTGGAGAGAAAGGGAAGGGAGACAGAGAGAAGAAGAGTAAAGGAGGGTGGGGGCATTAGAGAGATCCAACACTCAATAGTAAAAAGGGGCATTCTGAATGTGGAGCAGAGACATCTTTCAAGAGATATCGGTAACTGACTGTGAAGTGAAAATGAAAGGACTTCTGCAAGATTTTGATGTCAGTTGAGTTGGCTGAAAAATATATAGTTTCATCAGATTCTTATTGTGCTGCATAGCATTCAGAATGCAGTGCATGCATGATTTATTTGTTGAGAATATGATGATGTAACGTTTGACTTTGCTGTTCTTCTAGGTGCTGTCATTAGGCTGTAAAATCTCATTTTCTTTTTGAACATACAATTGTGTTCCTTCCCTTCCACTGATCAGTTTCTCAGTAGTGATAATAATCTTAATTAAGATTTAATAAAAACCTGAACTACCCACGCTTTAAAATTAATAGATTCTCTAACTCTTTGTTATTTCCCACAAATGTAGCTGAGTAAAGTACAACAGAAAAACACCCACGGAATGCTGAGGAGAAGATTTTTCAAAAACATATAACAAGACATTTGTAAAGCAACCAAAGCAAAATGTAATTAATTAGCTTATTGAAGCCATCTTCACACACAAAGCAGCGTGGAACCCTTCAGATCTCAGCAGCGTCACTTCAGAGGAGCTGCACCGCATCTCAGCCTGCCCTTGTGTAAGATGTTTATTGTTTGGGGCCCCTCATCAGGAGCTGCGCAGCTCTTGCTCTCATGTTCCAGCACCCCCACACTTCTGTTTCTTGATTGGTTAATGAGGTCCAACGCTCCATTCTGAGCGGAGGAAGTGATTGGCTCCACACCTACACTGCCATTAGGGCTCAGTGACGATCTCATTGGAGGCATGTGTCAGCCCTCATCATGCTAACTGACACATACTGTACATGATGTCGCCCACAGGGGTAACAAATGTCCCAGAGAGCGGTGGAGCAGCCTACACCCCACGCCTTCATCTATGCACACGACAAAGATCTCATCATTATCACTTGATGTGAAGTAAACAGTCACTGAGAGTAGGCAAATTGGCTGTATTTGGTAAGTAAATATCTTTCAAACACAACAAACTGGGCTGGTTCCAGTTATGGAGATGTCAGCATGGAAGCAACGAGCTGACTATACAAACAACATGGAGATATACACAGTATTATAGCATGGTGAGCAGACTGTCCTGCAAACATCTGCCCTGAAATGTCCCTGAGCATAAGTGGAGAATGTTTCTTCACTACACTACTGCTAATGTTACGATCAGGATATTAAAGATGCTGTAAAGTAAAAACTTTTTAATGTCCTACTTCTGTATTCCTGTGTATTTGTTCTGCTATCTCTTGGATTATGCCAAATAAAGGGAAGCAACTAATGCTACTTTTCACAGTCATATGAAATCATATTAAATGAAGTCACTAAATTAATAAAATATCAATGGCAGCACCAACCAAACCAACATTCCAAAAATCCCCAAATATTTAATTTCTTAAACCATAAGATCAACTAAAACAGCAAATTCTCACATTTGACAAGATGGAACCATCAAATTTTTGGCATGGCTAAAATTAATTAATCGATCATCATAATAGCTCTTGATAAATTGTCTTTCAATCAATTAACTCACTCATCACTACAACTTTAGCCAAATATATGTTAACAATGTTGTCTTTATATCAGATCATTTCCTGTACAACATATTTCTGATCACTCGTGTTAAACTTAGAGCATACTGTACTGTACATAAACATCCAACCAAGCAGTTTGCCAGTACCAATCATACAGTAGAAAACCACAGCTGACCATTAGCTTGTGGGTCATATCTAACAGGGGAGTGTTATAGCAGGAGGTGACTGACTGGACGCCATTGGCCAAACCTTTGTTTACATTCCACAAGCGTGCGGTTGTACTCTAATTTGTTCATTTCTCCCTCCTTCGCCTGCTGATCCAACACCACAGATGAGGTATGTTTGGGTGCATGTGTCCTGGGTATTTCATAAGCACACAACATCCCACTTTGAGGGATCCAATCAAATCGGACTGTTCTAATTTAAATCGCTCCACTAAATAAACCCTGCTGACTTTATCTGTTTCAATGGGAAATACATCACATTAGAGAGGATAAAGGCGACACAGCTCACATTTCTCTGTGACTTTAAAGCAGCTACTGTATAATCAATATTTCTATAACTACGAATCAAATGACAGCGTGAAAACAATGCAAAACAGCTTGTTCATAATAATGAACCTACAGAGAATTACCAGCAGAATCTGTGGCCCTTCTCAGCTTTATAAAACATTATACCAAGTTACAGCTTATGTTTTGATTTTCCGGTGCACAACTTTACTGTTTAGGTGCATTTTCATTGAGTCCTTTATGGCCACACTAGGCAGTGGTTTTCAGCAGACAAAGCTCTAAAAGCCAACTGTACACTACCTCCTCAGCACCAAACAACAGGAGACACAATTAGTGACTAGCTGGTGAAAGTACCAGAGCATTTAACAGCTGAAGAGCCAGATATTTTCATCAGGAGTTGGTAGAGATCAGAAACATGACTTCAATGAATGATCACATTTCCCTGTAACTTGGGATGTGTAAATAACCAGTTGCTTGATAAACAGCCATATCAACCTAAAAGATTAAATGAAAATGGGCTCTATTTTCCTGAGCAGAGGCAAATGCAAAGTCTAAACTTCAGATGAAAGCACATATGGAGGTGTCCAACAATTCTTTCTTTTGCAATTTTGATGACACGTGTTGCATAATGGGCGCAGCCAGGCACAACATCAGACAAAACTGAGATTAGCACATTTGGACAAGGCGGCTGTGGCTCAGGAGGTAGAGCGGGTTGTCCCCTAACCAAAGACACTGAACCCCAAAGTGTGTGGGTATGGGCAAATGGCTGTAGGTGATTGTTCACTTTAAATACAATTTAAAGTGCTTTGATTTCACAGCGTGCATAAAAAGACACTATAGAGAAAGTGTAAGACCATTCATTAAGCCTGAGTTTGAAGCTATGCTGGTTTTGCGCTGACAGAAAAATAGGGCCCAGTATGTCAATACTGTGTTCACAACTTCTTTGCACTGCCCCCAAGTGGACAAAAAATTTTTGTTATTGCGAGTTTAAAATAACATCCGCACCTGGTCAATCTGAGACATCACTACTCATCACCTACACGTAATATCGCCACTGTTTTCACTCTGCTCTCTTTCATCTGCTCTGAGTAGTCACACTATTTGCGTTATCTTTGCCAAAACTCTGCAGCAAGACGCCAGAATGTGTAAGAGGCCTCTTGACTTCATCATCTCTCTCTGCCTCACACTTCCACCCATGCAATTGTAAATCCTCCTGTTTTTATTTAGTCTCATACTTATGTGTTCACCTTTGCCTTCTTCCCACCCTTTCTAAATTGTTACATTGTCTTCCCACTTCCAACTGCCTCTTCCTCCATCTTTCGCCTTTCATTTGTCCAGACTGCTCTCAGGCATGGGTTCTCAGCTTTACAGATGGCACAGTCATTTTCACAGACACTCAACTTCAAAGGCTGGGGCGGAGGGGGAGGCAAGGGGGAGAGCAGAGCCTCCAGCCTGGTGGCGAGTGTTCCAACATGGAGACACGCTCACATCACTGGTTTAACTGAGATGATATGATGTTTGGAGAAATGTTAACAGAGCAGGCAGCACTGTGACAGCTGGGCAGTGATAGTATTCCTGTAGAAATCAACAAGACACAACTGAATTTAACTGATTAAGATCTGATTGATATGATTAACCCTTTGTTAATGTGTCATATTTTCTAAATGTACAATAACAGAAAGCAGATAAATCCAAAAAAGCAACAATACTGAAATGACTTAAATAAGTAATTTATTATAAAATAGTTGATTATTACTATAATTATTTTATCTTCAAATAACTGCTAATTCACTGCAACTCTGCTCAGCATTTTATTCCTTTTTTGCGCATCTGCCCAAAAATAAAGCCCTTAGACAACACTGAACATTACACGTATGCAGTATTTGCTGGATGTGTTTTTTTTTTGCTGTTACAATAAATGTATGAGTCACAAAAAAATAAGTAAAAATAAAAAATACAAGCTGCAGAGAAAGAAAGAGACAAGGGAGGGACAGTGACGTTGAAGTTGAGCTTATCATGGTAATGTGTATATAAGCGGGGTACAACTCAGCATGTCCATATGACAGGATGCATCACTGCTGCGGACTCCCCACAACAGACCACGTCACAGCCAACCAGAGAACCGAGCACTTCTCTAAAATGTGCATTATATACATCAACCACTGTGATGATACAGTGAGTTGTAAGGTGGGATTGATGAATATCACTATACTGAAGTGAGTCACATCTTGCAGAGTTCCTATGGTTACTGAAAATAAAGGGGGTCACAGCCATATTTATAAAAAAAAAAAACAGCAGTGAATAAGAGGCTTCCGATCATATGATATTAGTTATTAAGTGATTCATTCCACTACTTATCTAACACGAGTCCTGAATTTTTGTCACTGCAGAGCAAGAAGCTCTAGGCCGCCCCTACTCTAGCCACACCTAAGAAACCATAAACTAAACCATAAATTAAAGCTGGTGAGATTTACCTCACACATGCAACATTTGCCACCTTAAGCGGCATAGATACAGGCATGTCACAATCACTGTTGGAGTTGCAGAGGCACACGTATCTGACTTTACATTCTTACCTCAGAAAAGCTTTTTTGTAGCTGTTCAGTTCTTGGGATTTACACATAAACAACAGCTACTTTTGCACTGACGGAACGAAATTTACGCCTTGATTTAGAGACACAGGGAGATAAATATTTGTGCTACAATCTCCCTGTACTGTGTTTTACAGTTCCATTAAATAAAAATCTAGTGACCCAGGTTTCCGTAGTGTTATCAACAATTACATTCTACATCCATCCCATGAAGAAAAGAGAAAGGTCTGTACATCAACACATCTGGGGACTATCCAATGACATGGTTCTTTAAAAAGCAATGCACTGCACATTCTAAGAACAAGAGCTGTCCACATCAGAGAACATGCATCTGTCAGCGCATTTATGGTCACTCCACTGACAAACAATTCTGCAAATGGACAGTTCAGACCCCGCACGCATATGTATGTATACACTCAATTTCAAACAGGAAACTGGGATCATAATGTCACTGAGAAAAAAGACACATGGATTTTAATTCATTTCAGTGCAATGTAAAAGCACACAGACATGCACAACATATCCAGTCTTATTCCCATCCACTATTACCCTAAAGAAGACCTGTGACTTTATAAATCTGGAGTTAAACTGGTTGGTTACAGTATATAAAAGGCATAGGCCTCCATGTGGATGTGGGTTGGACGTTGGTTGGGCAGAGACTTAATTAAAGCCGCAGATCTTCTCACTGCAGTATCACTCTGTAACATGACCTTACAGAGTGACACTAACTAGCATCAGAGGATTCAACGCTGTAACTGTGGTGCAAAGACACCATAAGTAATTTTAAGTCAGATGCAAGTGAGAAACTAATTCATTATAGGTCAGCTGTCCCAATTTTTTTTTTTGTCACACCCTTGGTTATTGGTAGTGCATAGAATAAAAAATCTTTTTCAGCAGTGTATAAATACATCTTTGATGCCGCATATTGCAAATAATTTTCAAACGTAATTTTCTCTAGCCAATATTACATAATTCATTTGCATTATATTTTAAGTTTCCATTTTGTGTAAAACCTTACTGGTGGCATCAGTAAGCCTCATTATCATTTTTCCGCTCTATTTGTGTTGCACATTCTTGGCCCTTTCCATTGCCACTCTCCCCTTTAGCTGCCATAGTATCAGATGACTAGTGAGAAATGTTACACTAACAAAGATAATATCAACAAGGTTTTGTTTTCAGAGAATATGGGGCCCCATGACTCCAGAAGCATTTATACTCTAGTCTGTGTAAAATGCTAAGTAAAATCCACTGCTCCTCAAATAAGCAAAATCATTAAAAAATGTCAGTATAAGCAGCCTGAACCTGTTTACAAGGGTGGTTTTCATATTGAAACAATGGGTGGTCAATTGCATTACCAACGAGTAAGCCACTAGATGATCTGTGAGCAGATGTTGTCAGTGATCTTCGTTAAGCAATACCTGGCCTGCTGATATAATGGAGACACAGAGGTTACTTTCCAGTACGGTTAGTCCCTCTGGTCTTCCGGAGAGTATAGGCTGCTTCTCAGTTAACCACCATGGCTCTTGGACTCATTTTGTGCTTTGTTTTATTCATGCTATGCTTTTTTTTTGAGCATTTTAACAGCTTTTTTTTAATTTTTACTACAGATTTTAGTCATACATTTGTCTTTACTGGCCTCTCTTCTCATAGGCTTTCTTCGACTTGGTTCTTGCTTTTTGACAGCAGTGTTGGTTTACTAGCTAATAAAGTTAATAACTTTCTTCTTCATTACCATATCGGCCCTCCAAAATATATTGCTGCTTTACCTTAACTGTTAACTTTACAGGGTATGGATATCAATATACATCTGACTTGGAGGATGAAGTGCTAACCTCTCTAGATTTTGAAAATTATGGGCAGGCTCCAAATAGCCAACCAACTGACCCTATATCCACAAATTACAACAAACCTCCAGCTGTAGAGCAGTCAGAATCAGTCCTGAATCAACAAAAACTGACCTATGCACATATTAATCCTGAAGTAGAGAGACTTGTTAATGGCAAGTCAAGAAACTGGGACCTGAAAGACTCTGAGGAACCACTCCACTTTCCTTTAAGCCCCAAACACCGGCTGAGTAACTTGGCAATGCCTCAGCCAGACGCTGCCCGACATCAATCAACATCACTTAATGGTGCTGCTTCAATGAGTAAGCCTGCCTCTCCAAACAATGATGGCTCCACTTCTGCTAGGGCAACTGCTTACTATGATCCAGTGTATTCCATCTTTGCTGCCGAGTCTCCTGGCTTTGACTCATGGTGGCCTGAACCACTTATCAGTGAAGATGAAAAAGCTGGCTTGGGTTATGGTTCCCCAATGGAGACCTTCAACACGGACTACAGTGCAGATGAACATGACTAGAATAACATTCGCCACCTTGTCTAAGAAACTCTTTCAATATACCTCCAAAAAGGGGTTATCAAGCTATGTTACTGCCTCAGTACTAGAGTATAGCCAAGGTACTTGCATGCACAAAGAGTCTTCAATGCTTGAGGGACCCTCCTTAAGTTACCAACTACTATAGGACTGCAACCTATCTGGGCTGGAAGACGTTCTCCTTGTATCTAAATTTGGGATTACCTCTTGGTCTCAACAACATTATCAGCACCCGAAAAGTAAATTCTTCTGCAAGAGTAAGTGAATCAGTTCTTCATCCACTTCGAAGCTACATTAACAAGTCCAGAGATGGCTACCAGCAAGGCAGATCTCTTCAAAGTCAGGTATTGGCCAGAATTTCCTTATCAAATGCCTGTAAGCTCAACAGACACCTGTTGAGAGCCTGCAACAAGTCAATCAACTGCCTATAAGGGTGATAAGAACCACAAAAGGTATGGCTACCACATCAAACTGAAACCTCCG
>NW_018128107.1:207033-212865 GCF_001952655.1 Monopterus albus | reverse complement strand
GCAACAAGCCAATCACCTGCCTATAAGGGTGATAAGAACCACGAAAGGTATGGCTACCACTTCAAGCTGAAGCCTCTGAATAGTTAAGAGAAACCATTCTTCACTGAAATGTGCCTAATTTGTCTTCTAGAACCAAATGGTCCCAAAGACACTTATGGGTCCAAGTAAAGGTTATGTTTCAAACAACCCCTGCTTTTGTGGTTGCAGACTGTCATGCCCTGTGAAATAAACATTTAAATGTGGAGTATTTACTGTTTCTAATTTCAAGATCTGGAATGACAATGGCCGTGGAACTTTCAAATATTATAACAGCAAAGGTTTTTAATGAAGTAGGTTAAGCCAGATTCAACTGCACCACAGAACTGTGTGAATAAAACGGCATAATGAACTAGAAGTGTGGCACACTCCTGCTTTCAGTGTAAAGCATAGGACCTTAATCACAACAGAAGTTATGCTGGGTTTGTCCTTTGGGTCAAGCAAATGATTCCCTCAAGACACATTGATAGACTACCTTTATGCTTCTAGCTGGAAAAAACTAATGCAAGTCACTTACCTTGGCATTGAAATCCTTGTTTTCCAAATCCCCTGCAACAAAAGACTATGTTAGCAAAATAGTTGCTTATTTTGCAACATTAGCGTCAATTAAATCAAATTTTAACTTCAAGTCTTTGCTTAAACAGCTCGCTAAAGTACAAGTCTGACAATACTAAGAAATGCGCTTGTTGAGTTGTGGAAATTAAACCTATAAAACGATGCACAGTTTACAGGGCAACTACAGTATTTACAAACTTGCATGTAGAACACAAGTGTAAACAAACTTGCACAGCATTGCATTGGTTGCCGTTCACCACATGTATGGGAAAAACATTGTGCCATAACACCTGGGTCAGTAGCCTATGTGACTGAAATCCTGCCTGCATCAGCTGTCTAAACTGACATTTAGAAATGCTTACCATATGAAGTCTGTACAATGGCTGCAAAACGTCGGCTGCTTGAAAAACCTCGCAATAAATTTATGGTTTTTCACTTCATGCACATTTTTCTGCCGCAAAGCACCTTGGCGGGCGAATCGGTTCCCAACCCCAGCGGAATCATTGTAATGCAAAAGATGGTCAGCCATAATGAAACAAAAAAAAAAACTACACAGCCACAACTTCGTCCCGTCCCAACCGATTTCTGAAGTCCTCGTCTCTTCACAGCCCTTAACAAGTGCTGCTTGAAAGCCCGTCCCGCATGCCTCCCCAGTGCCTGGACCACGCTGAGCGCTTCTTTTTCATTCAAAGTGACGTCGACGAAGGGTGCCTTTGGATACTGTGGGAATCCTGAGCACATGAAGGGGCGCGTCCACTTATGTTCTCCATGTGTAAACTATAGGTCAGGATATTTTGTTGCAAAAATAATTTTAACATTTTGAGTTTTAATGACATCAAGTGAAAAGGGATCCTTACCTGAGCACTATCGCTGTACAGACATGCGCTCCTAGGTTGTATATCATTTCATATAAAAGATGTGCAGGCATACATGCAAAAAGTGGTGAGGCAAGCAGGTCACTCATCATAATGGTCAACTGACTGGATCATCTTTTAGACAAAGGCCTAAGTGTGTTGGCATTATCATCTGTAGACTACCTGTGTTATATGTAGGCTACCAGCAAGAGAAAGTGAATAGTGATAGAAAGGAACTGGATGAAAAAGTGCTTCATAAGTCAAAGTCAAAGTGTTTATTGTCATATGCACAGTACGGAAACACGTTTCCCTGTACAATGAAATTCTTACTGTGCCATCCACATGAATGCCACACAATACAAATGAAATGTAAAGTAGATAAATAACTAACACAAAATCTAAGGCACTTTAAAGCAGCAAATGAAAAGAAATTTGAATGATGCAATTCTAAATCAATTATAGTTTAGCTATGGCTGAATACATTTGTTTTTGCAACTATTATTTAATAATAGCACCCGCTGATTTTGTTGTTAGATCTGTCCAATTATACCAAAATACTGGAAGAGGTATATATACGAGGAGCACTTGAAGGTAACATATTCCTCCATTGCTGACCGTATCACAAACTGAAAGTGCTGTGCGCCATCCTGTGGACTACACTGCAGGTCCATCATACACGACTCACACACCCGATAGGCTACTGTGAAATAGCTGAAATAGATGCTCTATGTGTCAACATTTAATTTTGATCAGACTAAGAGTTGAACTAATTTTTTTCGTTTAAGCCAGGGCAATTAAAAAGCGTTTTTTAAATGAAACATAGCCATTTAAAAGCACGAACAAAATTAGCGTATAAAAATGTGCAGGAATACGATCAGAAAAACTAAACGGCAAAAACAGACAATGGAGGCTAATAAAATGTAAGGGAAATAAAGGAAGATGCGTTTCCATGGCAACAAGTAGACGCTACAGAAAACGGATGTGGCGTAAAGTTAGCACGACAAAGTTTTGAACCATTTTGAGCGGCGAAATCAGTGCTCAAGGTAAATCGCTTTTTTTGTCCATATTATACATTTCCAAAAATAACGAGTGTTTCAGCGTGCCATTGGTCTCTTAATAAAAGCCTGTGAGAACCATTGCTGCACTGCGAGCATTATTAGACGGGTCTGTCGCGGCTCGGCTAACGCTATTTGCTACATGTTTGCCCAGTATCAGACTGTCAACTAATTCTCTAGCTAGTTTGTTAGCACCGTTAGATAGAGCTATTAGGTAGTTGTTATGACATGTCATGCCATCATTACATGACACGATGTTACCTTGTCTCAACACGGTCTGCACTCTGTGAATACTTAGGTCAGCTACAAGCACTCCTTGTAACGTCCGCTAGCTAATCTAGTACATTATGTAGACAACGCTTGTTAATAGAGTGACGTTAGTTAACTTGAAGTTGCTTATTACTAGCCGTTATAACAATTTAGTCATCCCTCAGGATACCATGAGCAAATATGAGGATTCATGGGAGAGACTGGACACAGAGTTTGACCATTTCCTGTTGGACATGAAGCCATATGTTCTTAAACACCCCAACAAGACAGGTGGGATTTCATTTAATCTTGGTTAATTTTATTAAACGCGTTTAATTAATCATGAATAAACATCACTGGAAAATTGCTGACTCGGTTTTGTGCTGCTTCAAGAATATATATATAAGCATAGCATCATTTCCACTGTCCTTCACTCTCCCTATGTTGTCAGAGCGCCAACGATGTGCCACATGGATAAAGAAGCTGTGTGACCCAACCACGTGTGGTTCAGGTCTGTTAGATCGTAAGAACCGCAACCTGTATGCTCGTTTGCTCCTTCACATGCTGAAAAGAGGGGTCCTGGAAGCGCCATTCACCAGCAAACCAGAGCCTGGTAACCTCAAGACACTTCCTACCTATATGGTAAGAATTCATCAAGTTATAAGTGTTGTAATGCCACCTAGTAGTGATACAATTTACTTGTTTCATACATTTACACCTTCATCTGTAGTAGAAAAACATCAAAATGCTCTCCTAGTCAAGTTTTGGAACATTTTTTGAGGCAGCCCAAGTAGCTGCAACTCATAAAATATCATTGCAATGTGTTGCATATATGCTCAGTTAACTCTCTGCTATCTTTGAATTTTAATTTGTAGTCCATCTACTTTGATGAGCCACTGAGTGGTCGGTCTGTGGAGCACAGCAACACAGATCTGCCTGACTGGGTGACAGGAGAGCTGGGTGGCTATACTGATGATAGTTTGGCTATTGGTCTGGTAAAGGACAGAACAAGTTCCACACCAAATGCAGCTCATCACAGGTACTTTTCCACTACTTTATCTCAGTTAAATATACGCAGGTATAGTTTGAAAATATGGCTAAATAAAACATGGGAATGATCATTAAGCATCTGGCTTTATCATGTTCATAGATTTAAGTGTGTTTGCAAGGCACTGTATTTTAAGGCTTTTTTGAGGTTTGCAACAGTTAAATGAATTTGTTTTATTTCCAAAACCATATACACTACAAGCATGAGGTAATGGAATTTTTTTCTTATAAATTTGATTTGATTATTATGCACTTGTGCATGATGAATAGATAATATAAGAGGTTCCTCATCCTCTTGTATTATCATCAGTTCTGTTTGTATGCATTGTACTTGTGCTTTATAAGGAGATACAGTATTAATGAATTGCATTGTTCACTGCCATGGCCAGAAATCTGTAGGTAAATTGGCAGGTGTGCGTGTCCCATTGATGTGGATTCAGAATTTTTAAGATTGCATATCAGTCCCATCTACCATAATGTTTTGTAGTGGGTTTGTATGTAGCTGACATCTCAGAAGACTGCCTCTCTAGATGAATGTGCTTTTGTAATTCTGTGATGATGTGATCTAAATTTCAAATGAAAGTGATTAACATGTTTATTAATAATATCACCTTCCTCTGTGGAAGCAGAATCTACTCTCATTTATCACTAAATGGGTTTTTCCATTATAGGAACCGACTGAAATGTGTCAAATTGGGTAACGCCTGTCAGGGGCTTCTGTGTTTTGATAGTGGAATTTCAGCATAAGAGAGTTCACATGTGCTTATCAAAATGGCGCTGAGAGGTTCTGCATCACATTTCACAAACAAAAGTCAAATTTATGGATTCTAGTATTGTATTATGTTCCTGTGCAGATAGTGTTTATTGAAAAGAGAGTTCTCCCCCTTTTCCAGTCAGTTACTGACAAAAACAACCTTTGGGTCAGATACAGAAGATGCTGAATATAGCACACAAGATTTTGTTCAGGCATTTTCTTTTAAAGCACTTTTTTTATTAGACTGAAAACACTGAACCTGGCTGTGAAGTTGGATCCAGATAGCATTCATGACTGGTCACCCGTCATATTTGCTCACTAGTGTTATCTGAAAAGCTGAAGACATTGCCATGTTCTTGCATCAGGCTGCATGAGCTGTCCGTTCTGACTTTTCAAAGAGAAATACTTCAAAACAACACAAGAGGATGAGGAACCTTGCATATTATCTATCCATCTTTGTTTACCTCTCCTCTCAACAAGTTCCCAGTTGCTGAATCTGAGTTCTAAATCCCTCAGACAAGCAAGTAAAGTACAGAGTAAAGTTTGAAGCTCATTATCTTGCTCTCTCTTTCTTAAATTGTTTGGTTTCTTTTCTTGTGCAATCATGAGTTAAATACCTAATACATAAATCTATGTATTATACACAATATCTATGTATAAGTAGAATTGTGCTGCTTGATTAAAATGGCTCGACTGAAAGCTCATGTGCTGCTCAGGTGCAGGCACACACATACACTCAGATGTGTGAGGTCTTTCACCATGCCTCACTAAACTGTAAGGCCATCTCAGCTGGCTTAGGGATATTTCCTTTGACTGCAGGTAGTTCAGTGGCTCAGCAAACTGATGTTAATAATGTCTCTGGGATTTTTATTCCAGTTAATAGGGAAAGGCAAATCAGAGGCCAGTGGCTTGTTATACTCATTAGCATAATATAAAGCGATTCCTCTAAGTGTAGTAAATAGAGCTTAATATCCACCAGGGCAATGTGTGAGAGAGAGTGCAGGCCCTCTACTGCCATATTTAATTTACTTATCTTATTGTCAGGGGTTGCTGAATATTTGAGCCAAAGAAAGTGATCATTAAGACTTGTCTTTAAATATTTGTCACAGTTAAACTTGCATTATCCAGCCCATGTCAAACTAGCAGACATTATTATCCATCCATCCATCCATTTTCCTCTGCTTATCCGGGACCGGGTCGCGGGGGCAGCAGTCTAAGCAAAGATGCCCAGACTTCCCTCTCTCCAGACACTTCCTCCAGCTCCTCCGGGGGAATGCTGAGG
>NW_018128107.1:191821-204033 GCF_001952655.1 Monopterus albus | reverse complement strand
CAACCTCGGGCCTGGCTCCAGGGTGGGGCCCCGACAGCGCCATGCCGGGCGACATCACAGTCCTTGATTTTAATCTATTCATAAAGGGCTTTTGAACATTATTATGATATTAATAATAAATATTCACAAATAATGCATAATAATAAATAAATAATTCTGTAAAAGTCTGTAAAAATAACATGAATTACATTTAAAATACCAGCAGGTATATTTAATCACTTGCTCCTCAGTCAGTGGATCCTGTTATCTTAAATGAAGGGTAATGAAAGTTTGGGGTATTTTTACATCAGTATTGACCTGTTTGTATGACCACAAGCTGAATTTCTTTGCACAGTAGTTGCTATAGCTTATTACAAGTGATTCAGCACAGTGTGCCTCCCCCAATTACGAGCAGATTGCTAAGTACCACAGTGTCTGATTGGGATAAGACCATGAATGACACTCGTATCACAGGCTAACATCTTGATGGAGAAAATTAGCCTAGCCAAGAGGCCTTTTATGTGTCTCTCTCATGTAGATAAGATTAAATGGAGGAAACTCATTTGACTTCCTCCCTGTGATGTGGCAACGTTTGATCTCTGTCTCACTCGCCATTAGTCAGGTGATGGACAGGACCCTGTTTAGCTTAAGAAATCGTTTGGTCCAATTCAAGTATCAGCATTTAAAGGTGAATTTGGGATGATTTTTGACATTTTGAGGAGTCATTTCTGTCTCACACAGAAGTAGATGTGCTGTAATATGTTTGCATGCCTTATTTAACATGCCATCCAGCCCTCATTAATCCAAACTGCCCTGAGCACATTTAACTATTGCTGTGTTGTTCCTAATCTAGCCACAAGGTGGAGCCACTGCCGTGTCTATAGCACTTATTCATGCAGAGAAATACTGTGGGAAAGCATAGGCAGTCAGTGAGGGTCAAGAGATCATACAAAACAGCTTTAGTGATTAGGCTACATGTCTTATCCATCTTATCATATGTCACTTTAAGTTCAAGGGAAAGCAATTACAAAAAAGACATGACAGAGAAAATAGTTTGTGGGGGTTGGTTTTGACACCAGTGCTGGGGTCAGGTTCACTGCTCTTAGCTGAAGAGTGTCTGGTTTTTTCTTAATCTCCTTGTATCAGTCTCTACTATCTGTCTTCTGTAGTATATCTTTTAGGCCCCTTTCTCTGATTTTTCTCTCCACATTTTCCTCTTGTCTCTCCCTGGCTTCTGTCTTCCATCTGTGTGCTTTTCACCCACATATGTAAACCTTTAACCCTCCCCCTTTTCTCCCCTCCTGCTTCTATTTTCTGGGCAAGTGCGACAGTAACACTGTATGTGAAGTTGCTTGAGTTAGCCACTGATGTTGGTGTAGACACCTCACATCTGACTCACAGGCCCCAGTGCTTCCACTGATCCTGTCTCGAGGTGCTTTTGGGTTATGGTGGAGGGTGTGCAGGGGCAGAGGGATGTTTGTGTCCCAATGTCAGACTGCTTTCCTGGAGGTGCCTGAGGCTAAGACCTGGGCCGACTGGCACTGGAGGTCAGGGTGGGGTATGGATGTCAGGCTGCTTTAATCAGCCAAGCTACAGCTTCTGAGGCTCTATGTGGTGTTCTCATTTTTTCGTGTGTGTGTGTGTGTGTGTGTGTGTGTGTGTGTGTGTGTGTGTGTGTGTGTGTGTGTGTGTGTGTGTGTGTGTGGCTCTGGCCTGACTTGCCACTGCTTTGATCTTGGGGCCTCAGACTCCAGACACATCTGATTCAATTATCCTCATCCACCTGTTGACTTAGAGGCCTAAGATTGCAAAGCTTGGGCCCCCTGTCCAAGTTTCATAGCTGTGTGTGTGTTTGTGATTGTGCATGTAGGTGTGTGTGCACATGCACAGTCAACTCAGTATGTGAAATAGGAGGAAAGCTGAAGTCTGTAGGGTTGTACTTGAGATTTTTGATCATTATTAATGAATGAACCAGTATTAGATCCCTAGCAGTCTTCTTGCAGTCAGTGTTGGCCTGTGATAGTTTTCTTTTTATTTTTTATTGTGTATGGATTTCTGTTCCCCAAAGGTACTGTTTATAGACCAAGATTTTGCTGTGCTGCCATTGTTATTGATGTGAAAACAATTGCATCAGCACGTTGATGTTGCTCAGGTCAAGTCATGCATTTATAACATTATTGACATTTACAGTATAGGGCATATCACTGAGAGACCTCCTGGTAATGCAGATGGTCAATACACCGCCCCATGCCATCAGCTGTACATGTACAGAAGCACAATGTGGTTATCACATGTTATTATACAGGGTTCCAGAACTCGGTGTGGTTTTAACACTAGATATTGTATTTCTTCAGGCCACTGCAAATCCTGAAATGAATTAAACATGAAAAAACCAGCCAAGAAACCTTGTTCAATAAAAATCTGGCTCTCACTAAAACTAAAGCATCTAAAACTCTGGGGCTTATGAAGAGATTCTATCTAGAATCTGACCTATGGTATAATATTTTATGTCCCCTAAATGTCCGGTGTTGCTTTACCAAAAGCACTTAGATATATGAATTAAATACTTTGTTACATGATAGAGACAGTTGTGTTCAGGTATGTTTCTTTAAATCAGGATGTTTAATTGAGATCAGGATCAATTTTACAAGAGAACCTTGAGAATAAAATGCAGATGTACAACAACTCAACCATTTGGTCATCTCACACACACAGCAGTCAATACAAACACAATAAAAAAAATCAGGACGAAGAACATTAAAGTCCCTCAGCAGACCTATAATTTATAGAGCCAAAGAAATGGACAAAATACAAACATACAGTCTGAATGCCATTTCCATAGCGGCTTATAAACCCACACTGCTCCACTGATATTAGTCTTTTATAGAAAAGACAAATATTATGCAACTGAGAGTTAAATAAAGCAGTCTTAAACAGTGCCTAGAGCTGTTTCAGACAACGATCCTTACAATTTTCTATCTTTGTAAATAAAAAAGACATTTCAGGACTACAGCAATAATTGAGCCAGACTTGTATTTGTTAATAATTACTGTCAAATAGTACCAAGGCAGAACATCTACATAAATTGTAATAGTATTTACTCAGTCAACACAGTTTGCACGATATATTAATATTGCGTTGGTGTTGCGCGTTTGTGTGTGCTTCCTAAGTTAAAAAGATCCAAATTATAAAGGTCACTGTGCTTACACAGATCTATCCTTTTCTATTTTCAGCAGTCTTTCCAAAAACCTCACAGCAAAAGTGCTTTCTTCCATGAGATAACACTCCCTGTGACGAATAAGTTTCAAAATTCTCCAAAACAGGAATGCTATAAAAAAAAATTTCATGGGAAGAAAAGGCCCATAGGCTCCAAACTGAAAGTGTGAAACAGTGCCTTCTAGAGCATAAGATGATGTCTTTATTAGATGACAGCAATTATTTTCTTCATTGTTGTCCCACATTTTCATGTCTTCTCTCACGTCTTTATTCATTTAGCATTAGAGGGCCATTAGTGTCTTGTGTGCCTGTGCTTAGTAAGGCAGTGAGCTCAGTTATGCCTTTTTGTGTTTGTGTGCGTGAGAAAAAGCAAAGCGAGAATGAGAGACTTGTGTACAAATGAATATAAGCAGTTCCCATGTAAAACAGCTTGTTTAAACCATAATGGACATGATGAGGGACAATGATTGAGGTGTGTGGTTATATAAAGATTGTAAAAAGCCATAGTCTGGTGCCCTGTGGGCTGTGCATGGAAATGGAC
Source organism: Monopterus albus (assembly GCF_001952655.1). NCBI lineage: Eukaryota > Metazoa > Chordata > Actinopteri > Synbranchiformes > Synbranchidae > Monopterus > Monopterus albus. The sequence goes on along the minus strand of NW_018128107.1, from coordinate 200,297 downwards.
TCATGTATAGCAGAGACATTTATTGTTCAGATGGGATGAAATGCAGACCATAAACCATGCAACCAATGCCAGATGTTGATCTTTCTAAATAGTGAGGCAGGCTGCCTACGCAAGCACATTCATTTGCAAACAGAGGGACATGAGCAGGCTCCACACATACTGCAGTTTAACCTCCCACACTTTCCTTTCTGTTTCTGTCTCTCACTCGTTCTCTTCCAGGAGAAGGCCGTATGAGGGGAAGACCCCATTACGACCCACAGCCGCCAGTCCACTCAAACAGTCACCCATACGTGATGCCAGAAAGGTTAGTTCATGGCTATGCTTCAGACTGTTAACTTCACCTCTGAACTTCCCTGGCATAGTCTTCTTAAGATTCATCAAATTTTATTGGACACATGTTTTTTTCATGACAGCTGTGATGACACTTTGAAATATTATCAACCAATCTGCAGCCAATGCAAATAGCAGCCAAAGTGTTTTCTTTTTTAATGTGATCCAGTTTGAAAATTCCTAAGGTAATCTCACCAGGAAGTTGATGGAAATTCCCTGAACTTGTATGTTGTTGGCTTGACAAAACACAATGCAGTTCATCAGCATCACAAACCACAGCCTTTCAAAAGTTGAATTAACATCTTTCTAAAACGGTGTCAACAGACATTGTCCATGATAACAATCAAAGTTTTCCATTTTCACTTTTAGTTTGAGATGCTTAAAGCCCCTCAAAACATGGTCTCGGATATGTTTGGTATAATAATCATCACTACAAAGGTTTTCAGTTTATTACGTACAACTAGCTAAAATTAATGAAGTCTAATACAGCAGTACTATAATAAGTGTTGAGTGGTGGGGTTTTTTGCCTTCTGCCCACTTCATGTATGTACAGTAAATAGGAAGGCCAAAAATTAAAAACGCCTTTCAATATAATGTAGTCCGGTACAACACCACTTTTAACTATAATCTCATTAATAAACATATAATGTAATTATACTGACAGATTTCTGACGTCACCAAACCAGAACATAACAAGATGCAGTGGCCACTGAATGTTTATTTTCATGGTATGAGCCACTGTACTGTTCATTTGCACAACTGCTTATACTGTACTTCTGTGGCCAAAACTATTTGAGGCCATTCATACTTATCAGCGTTGAGCACAATACATTGAATTCCTGTTGCGACAGTGGCACGATGCTTTGAACAGCCAGTGACCCGCATACTCAACATTCCTAGATATTGAAATGAAACTGTTCGAGAGTTGGGCTCCGGGACCTTAATGCCTTTTAATCTGAAGGAGCATTTAATTCAGAGCTATTCCATTCAGCAGTGGCTCTGTGTCAGCGCAGTTCCGCTAAGGTCCACACTCCATCAGATCCTAATCAGATTCAACAACATCGCTCCTTTGTCTAACATTCTCTCAACTCTATTGGATATTTCCTCTATTTCAAACTTGCTGCCCAACCTAAACTTGAGTAAACTGATCTTGTATCAACAGAACCCCTGGAAGCGTCCGAATTATACTGTATAAAACAAATCCGGAGGCCCCCTGTAACAAAAGCCTGTGGAAAAGAAGAATGACAGGCAGCGTTGCTGTATATGCCCTTTTTGTGGAATTCACTGCGTGACAGAAATGATGTGGAACTGCCAAACATCTGGAGTACTGTATGTGAAAGGGAGGAGAGTGAGTGAGAAAAGGGTGGAGAGCTGCAGATAACAAGGGAGTAAAACACTGTTAGTGTGGGAGGAGACCATGTGGGTGTATATCTGTACACTACATCTGTAAGCTTTGAAAGAACCCTTTTGTTGTTGCCAAGAGGAGAATTATTTTGTGTCAAAATGATAACCTCCATCACTTTTTGCTGTTCTCTTCCTCAGGCCAACCTGCCAGTTAAAACACTGTCAGAAATCATTTAAATTCCCTCCTCCAATTTATATCACCACACCCCGCCCCAACGTTCATTGTGTTTCTACTTGTTTACACATTCTTTCACTCCCTTTTCCCTCCTCAGGTGTATGAGGGGCCGAAGGCTGATTTGTTTCCCGATGACAGTGACCTGGAGGCTCGTCTCAACAGCTGGAACCTCGGGGTGCGTCCAGAGGCGTGCCTTGAGCTTCTTGGTTACAAGCAGCTGTCAACTAATGCAGTTCACCAAATAGTGACAGCATTTATGAATATCTGAGCTCACGAGCAAAACTATAGCAACTGTGCAAAGAAGCTGCATTAGCTGTGTTGTTCACACTGCTGAGAAAAGGGTAAAACAAATCCCTTTCACCTATGTCTGCTTGAAACCACTTCCGTTAGGCAGCTCGGTGCTGTTGCAGGATGTGAGGGTCAGATGAGGAATGGGTTGTGTAAACTGAGCATTTGAAGATGAGTGCACCTTTCTTATCTTCACTGTCTGGAGTGCACCGGGCCAAGACTGGATAAGCACTCAACCCTCATGTCTTTTATTCCCCATCTCTTCACCTGTATAACCCTGAGCCTCTGTTTTTCTTTTTCCATTTGCTTGTTGCCTCTGTCATTTCTCCCACATTATGTACACATCGATGTTTGCTGCCCCTCTCTGTTTTTCCTCTCTTCTCTAGCTGTTCTCTCTCTCTTCTGCCATGTTATTTTTCACCCTCTCTCTGTTCATCCTGCTTTTGCTGATGCTCACCGCATTGCTCTCCCTCTCTCTTTCAGTACTAGGGTAATCTGAGGTATCTATCAGCAGACGAGAAGCCATGCACTGCTCCACTCCTCTGTGTTGAGATGCTGATAAGATGTATTGCTTGGCAGTGCTCCCCCAAGCCTGCATCTTTCAAATCAACAGATGTTCCCTTACACACACACACACACAAAAACCCCTTCAAGTTTACAAAAGTTTTATAGATGCACTGCTTCAAAGCGGCCAGCTCCTATGAAATTTCAGCACAACCGATTATCCCTCTATCTAGCACATCTTTAATTTTGCTTCAGATGTTCTGAAACAGTTCGTGTTTGTTTGTTCGTTTCACCTCTGTTATAAAGTCTGTAGTCAGTACAGTGGCCATACGGGACAGTAGATGGCATATTGCTTCAGGCTCAGGTAGAAAAAAGTCCCTTTAAGATGCACAAACCCTGAGTGAGCTGGACCACCATCTGTTTCATCTTTCAATCTGTGGGTTGTGTAGCAGTAACTTGTCAGAGTTTGATCACTAATTGCATACCTGGACCTGCCTGTAAAGTAAGAAAAGATATCCAAACAAGAGAAAATTGCTTAAAAAAGCTTTTTGTTCATACTATAGGAAATTAAATGGTAGTCACTACCACTTAGCCTTCCATTGTCTGTGGTTAGATGGACGTGCTGACGGCTTGCTCAACACTAGTCCGAAATGAGAGGCATCAATCACCGTATGTTTGTTTGGCTAGAAATCCAGGCCTTGTGATTTGGAATGTCATTTCTCTTTTGCATCCGTCCATCCATCCACGTCAGGTTCCAATCACACAGGACGCTGTGCCAGCTGTGAGGCCGGACAAACATGTGCTCACAGGAGCATGTGAGTGGACATGCAGAGAAGAGCAAATGAACACACACACAAATGGGCACAGGCATACACGTGTGCAGCAAGTCCAAATTTAGTATCACACTGTGCCAACATTACACCACAGCATTTAGTCTACATGTCTCCTTGCCCTGTGGGCTGTGCTCAATCAAATTTGATGACTGGCTGTCTTCGGGTATAAAAAGAAATCCCATTCTAGTTTTCAGCCTGGACACAAGCTTAGAAGGATACTGATTGATTCATCATTTGATAAATGTGGATTTATTTTTTCTTAGCCAGTGCCAAATTTAACTAGCAATTCATCACATCATGGCACTCACCACTGATGCTGCTCTGACTGTATTGAGAGGTCTGTTATTGTGCATGTGTCTTTCTGTGTGTGTATGCTGAACACAAAGTCTGATAGTAGTCTAGCAGGGTGTCTTATTTTATTGAGGGCTTACAGTTTGTCAGCTAACAAAATGTCTGACTTGATTTTACCTGCATCACACAGACCGAGTCAGGAGGCAGAGCTACTTTCATCTATTTCACCTGCCACTAGCTCACGCCGAAACAACGCACTGACATTATCCTCATAAGGTAGATCCAACAATGTTAGTTCCAAGGTTCCCATTCATTCTGGTTTAGCCAAATGTGTGTTGTACCACCTCACAACCTTAAATTCTTCTTTTTTTTTGCCACCGAGTTCTGTGCTCTACACCCTCCTCTCTCTTCCCCCTTGCTCTTCTTTGTCACCATGTTGAAGAGATTAACAACAGTTTACTGGCGTCATTGCTGCCGTCTCCAAAGTCAGCTATTTTTCTTTGAAAGGCCATGATCTTCTTGCTAGTTGGCAGCCCACACAGACAGCCCCAGTGCATGAGAGAGAAAGAAACACTGTATGATAGTGTGAGTTCACAAGAAAGTAATGTGATCGTAAACAAATGTCAAATAGCGGAAGAAAAATAGCAGATCGTCAGCAGATTTTTTTGCAGTTTGTGTCACAGTTAGTGAGCTGCATTCATGTAATGCTGCAGATTCACTTGGACTGTGACCCTTTTACTTTCAGGTGGTTTAGGGGCTTGCATGTATGTTTTACTTTGTTTCTTAATGTAATCAAATAACATATTGTGTGAGTAGTTGTGCACTTTTTTCTCAGTATGGAAGTAAATGATCTGGATATAGCTTACAGATTAGTGGTCCTGAGTATTAACAAAACAACCGTGTCAGGACAGCAAAGAGGACCTAAGAGCGGAAACCGATCCAGCCGCACACACAATGCCTTGAAGTAGCCTGACGCATTCTTTCTTTCTAAACAGACAAGAATTGATGGAAGAGACTCAAGCCACAGAACCAGGCTTTTGATGTGCTCACCGCATTGTTTATGACAGACTGAGGGTGGAGGTTTGATTCTAGTAGTAGCAAGGCTTTATTAGAAGAGGAAGAGAGGACTAAAGTTTTCTCTTTGCTGTTTCAGATTGAAAATCCCAGGTATTTGCGAGAAAAGCCTATTCCCTTGTCCCCGGTAAGTTGTCAGGGGGTCCACTGTGGCTTATATATTGTTACATAGACAAAAATGTTGTCGAACTTTACGGTGACCCTTTCAACTAATCTCTTTCCACTTGTTGCTCTGTAGATTTTCAAGTCGAGCTTTGGGAGGGACAGCACCTTGGCTGATGATCAGGGCCCTCAACTACAGAGCAAGGAGGTATGCACCCCAGTGAAAGCTCTTAGCAAATCACAACAGTACGTAAAAGCTTCTTTCTGTGATAAATATCAGATTTCTTTGTTAAGTCTGATGCCATCTTTTTGCATATCCAAAGGCAGTACACGATGAGAGACTGCCCTTTGTAGTCGTTCCAGTAATCCTAAAATCCCCGCTACTCACCATTCAGTACACTCAGTATTTGTACAGTAGCAAGTGTTGAACACATAGGGGATGAAGCTGCCTTCACTACTTTATGGCATTAGACGCCCCCACAGCCATGTACATACATTCTTGTGCATAGTGTGTATTGTTGAAATGGCCGAGGAAAGCGTTCCTCTTAGAAGACAAAAATAATGCTGGCTCCCAGTGATGACAGTTTTTTCCTTATGTGGATTTAAGCTGAAAATCCCATTCTGAAAACATGCTTTGAAGTCCCCCGTGCACCTCCTGCCTCTCCCGAAACACCACTTATCCCCCCCACCATTCGCCTTTACTCGCACTGTTAAATATAAAACTGAGCATGACTTGGCTGTAATAGCTGTGGCTTTTCATGACTGCTAGGGAAATGTGCTCCAGTCAGTGAGGTCGGCTTCACTGGGAGAGGGCAGAGCCTGGAGGGGAAAAGAGCAGAAAGAAAGGGAAAGGAAGACACATGATGCACAAGAATGGTCTTGCATATTGTTATAACAAAGATTATGACGGATGTAACAGATTCACATGTGTGGATATGCACATGTGAATCCACCCAGTCAGGCAGTGAACCTGTCGACTGATGTTGAGAGTAGCATCACCAATGTAAAAACATTAAAGCAGCATCTCATGCTGTTGAGAGTAGCATCACCAATGTAAAAACATTAAAGCAGCGTCTCATGCTGATTGATCCTGCCTCAGACTAAGTGGACTGGCACCATGCAGCTGTGTGTGGTGGGAATATACATATATCACATCTCAGAGGACCATATGTAACAACCATCTCAACTTTTGTCTGTTTATAATGTTCATCTTATATACGTAGTTAATGATAGTTTTGTATTTCGAAATGGTAGAGAAGTGAGGTTTTTACTCCCCATGATGCTTAAACTTGTACTGTTTGTCCACTCTAGCTAATCTTTTGCTTTTTTGTTACAGAGGCTACTTTTTTATTAGAACGAATTGCTGTTAAAATTTACTACATACATTCATGTCTCTTCAGCATGAATCGTAGTTGCTTTTCATTCACCATCAGGACACCCTCTGAACTCTGCTGCATTATCCCAATGCTTCTCTATTTTCCCAGGGTAGGGTTTTGGGAATTCCCTTTTGACTATATTGTCCCTGTAAAAGGGGAATCATAATAGGTCTGTGGTTTATGACATGCTATTGAAAAGCCCCTTTTTCTTTTGAGTCTTTATCATTTAACATGTCCTTGTTGATCATGTGTCTCGAGTCACCACTAGCAATTAAAAGAGTGTTAGGTGGATTTCAGGAGCTCTGAATTCCACACGATACAGCTGTAACCACACACAGACCCAAGTCACCAGTCCCACCTGAACCATATTATTCTCAATAGTCACATCAATCTTTCCTGTAGAGCCATGGAAACCTTGTCCAACCCCATTATTGTGTGGCTGTCTAGGCTCAGTCTCAGAAATCACAGTGACATCGCTTCCCTTTAATCCCCAAAACCTAGTTGAAAATTCATCCAGGTGTAAAGCATTATACATGCCACATGTCATTAAGCTGGCGGTGGCTTAACGAACAGCTCAGCCTTCACACCAGCCTCATCCTTCTGCTAAGCTACCGACTGCATTGATAAAGAATGCTGACTGCTATGGAACAGTGAGTGGCAGCTGAGAAACTTCCCTGCACGATGCCATTGCTTTGAGTCACTTAGCTTACACGGTGTGTTTGCATATGGGTGAGTTGTGGAAAATGTCTCGTCAGAGCAGCAAAGTCCCACTAATCCCTGCTCAGAGCTATGCATTATGAGGGCTGGGCCTTTATTTGGAAATTCAATTAAATGGCGACTGATGAGTCACACTTAGCAAATAGGCCCAGGTCATGTGATTACAGCAGATACTGACTTCTTTCTTTTAGATTTTGTGTGTAAGTGTGTGGTTTGCATTCTGTTTTCAAACTACCCCCTTGGTACCTGACCTGAGGGGCTGTTGGCAGCAGTCGCAGCAGGATAGATGTGTGTTAGAATCAAGCAGTCACACTCTAATGGTCACAAGCCCCCGACTGGGGAACAGAACCTTTTTGCTTTCCAGTGCCATAATGATGCAGTCTTTCTAATCTGTGGATCCTCTGAGATGGAGCTTGAACTCTCAGCCTGTGATTTAGTAGGCCATAGCCTATCTTATCAGATCGCTTTTCAAAGCTCAAAAAGAGCAAGCTAGTGAGCCTTAGTAGTTTAAAGGGGACCACTTCTGTAGTTTGACTTTCAGTATGTTGCTACAGGCTGAAAAACACCAAGGGACCAACAGTGTTCCATAATGATAAAGCTACTATTTCAGCTATTCCTGTCTTCTGTCCCTGATTCTCATGTACTTAATATATCTATATTAGGAATTTCAAATCTCTTTACTGACTCTGTATTTGGAACTACCCTCCTCTAAAACTATGAGAATAACTTTTTCTTCATGTCAGAGATTCGATTTTAGCCTAAGTCTTGGTCCGTCCTTACTATCTGGGCAGACTAGAGTAAATTAACTTCTTGTCAGAGTGTGGAAATGGCATCTGTCTGCTCCTCAGTAGATAGCAGAACGCTGCATGCAGACTATCCCAGAGCATCTGTGTTTTTACTGAGGATGAAAGCCATACCAGGACATTGTACATCTCGGGCAAGACGAAGGAGATACACAAACCCAACCTTGTTTTGTGGAACCGAACAGTTAGCAAACGATTTGTGAACGCATCCCCTGAAGAAAAAGGCCTTGACCCAGCACCGTTTTTTTTGAGCAGAAACAGCAACTGTTTCCGTTTTCTCCTTGTATTTCCTCTCTCATACAACATTCCCCTTCTTCCCTCCCTCCACCCCTCTCATCCTTTCAAGAGCAAAGTGTCAAAAAAGCTGGCATCTTACAGCACTCGCTACAACTCTGAAGAAGAGAAGAGGGGAAAAAAGCTGTACCACCCAGTCGGGCTGATTGAAGGCATCTCAGAAGACTTAGGTGTACGACATTCCTCCTCCTCCTTCCTTCACTCATGGTTTTATAAACAAGTTTCAAACGTCCCTGATCTAGTTTGACAAACTTTCTCCAAAGAGCATTTGAAGAGAGGATGAGA
>NW_018128107.1:170897-191788 GCF_001952655.1 Monopterus albus | reverse complement strand
ACTATCCTCTCTCTCCCTATGCCTTTCTCACACTTTGCTGTCTACTCTGACAGGTCTCCTGTGGTCCCCTGAATTGCACAAGAAATGGTGATAAATCAAGAAAAAGACTGATAAAAAGGCAGAATGCTTCAAGCTTTGTCAAATGTAGCTCAAGTGCAATAATGAAGAAAAGCACCTGGAAGGCTTTTTTTAATCAGTGCTCAAAGTCTAAAGTGAACTGCAGGCATGTTAACAAAATCTAGGCTCTGGGTTTTATGGTTTCCACCATTTCAGTTTCAAAGCATGGAACATACACATTTCTAACATCCAGTATGATGTTGATGTCTTGATTGTATTGGATCATTATTTATACTTTTCAACCATACTGTAAAATAAGACTATTATTTTTGGACAGTCATCAGTTGCTTTCCTTTGATTCATACCAAGAAAAGGTCTGATGTGGTTTTACTGTGCCAAGTAATGCCGTGGGAATTTTCAACTTAATTGTTTTGATGACTACAACAAATAAGAGCCAGCCTTGGGATGTTTTAACCACTGACATGTTCTCACACACACACACACACACACACACACAACCTGGCTTTTAAAGGAGGAAAATTGTCACCCCGCTCCAGGGTTGATTAACACTAGAACAGAAAGTGACTAAACATGAGTACTGACATCAAAGCGAATAGCCAGTCAGCTTTCTGTAAGAGGTTCTGTTTGCATTTCCATGGGTTATGTGTTTGGGAGTAGAAACATCTTGTGTTTAGTGTGTAGCAAACTAGTAGAGAAAGCAGTGAGAAAAGGCTGAGGAACACATTTAAAAAAACAAAACAAATACAGCACACCAAGTCAAAACAATAAAAGAATGAAAAGAGGTTAAAGAAGTTATAGAAGCTAAATTGCCGAGGATCCTAAAAAATGCATTTTAATTAAAGGCCTTTAAAATGGGTGTTTGTTATGTCTATTATGATTGATATGCTTACACCAAGCACAGGCCACAAAATAAGGATTGTCATATAAATCTCTAAGCACTTTCACACTCACCAGAGGATAAACCAGTGTTGTTTTATTAATGCTACCTACAGTCCTCGTCAGGACTACAGGACGTGTTGGTACCTGAGGGTTTGGGCCGGGTTTGGACAGAAATTTAGAAATTATGTTCGGGTCCGGGTCAGGTTCGGACACGTATATCTAACTTTAGGCTAGACAGCTGGAACACTCAAATGTCTGCTTCGTTTAATAAGGGGGAAAACGCCCTACACACTCCAAAAAAAATTCTGAAACACACTGGCATTCATCTACCATGTTGTAGTAATTAAACTCTGGCCTCATATACATGAATGTGTTATGAAAGCTACTAATATATCCATGCTCATACGTTAAACATCAGTTGATGTGCTGTCCAGTCTCATGTGTAAGCCAGATGTTGTGCACGTACCATGTCAGGATGAAGGAATGTTAACGTCAAAGTGACCTATGTTTGAATGACAGAAAGCTGTCACTTTATGAGATTGATGAAGCTTTGCATATCCCATGTCTGAAAAGGGCTTTAGTCTATTTGTATTTGATTTGAATTATATTTTATTTAATTTTAGCATTTTTTAACTTTAGTTTAAATGTATTTTATTTAGATTTTTATTGCTTATTGCCTCTGCTTGAATTGTGCTATATAAATAAAGCTGGCTTGCCATCTGTATGCAGAAGCGCACACAAAGGCTTTCACTTTGTTGTGCTCGCTATAGACTCTAACTGAAGATTTAATCACAAACATACACACACACACAAACTCATACCCAGTTCAGTACATCTCAACTTCACACAGGTTTTTGAAGCGCCGTGCGTGGATAAATGTTTTTAAATGTTAATGTGGCTTATTTCATCATCAGCTGCGCTTGTGTGCAAGTCGGAACACAGTGTATCTTCTTTCATCCAGTCATACAGATTTGTTATCTCTGTTATCCTGTCACTCTGCACGATGACGCTTTTTTCCATAGCATATCTCTAAAAAAAACAATTGGGACACAGATCTCAATGCTTAACTTCCTAGAACACATTTTTTGCTCATGTTTCCTCATAATAAATTATATTTCATTATCCAGGTGTTGTTTGCTTACCAACTTCGTTCCATATATTGAATAAAAACAGAATCATAAGGGAGTTAAACATATTTCTTGGTATTACAAATATGACATTTGGTTTTCTTTGTGTTTCCAGATTGAGATGAAGATCAAAGTACTGGAGGCCAAGCACCAGGAGGAGAAGCTAAAGATGCAACAGAGTCATGATGCAGATGTTGAGAAAGTAAGAATGAAAACTGAAGGTGGTGGATATTCTGCCATCACCCGCTACCATTGTTTGATTTCTGGCTATGCTTTTAAGTTTGACGTAACATTCCGTTTCCGGGTCCCACCTCCTCCAGACCCAAATGGCGGAGCCTGTCACCCTCTACACAATAACATCTTTGTTTTCTTTAGAGAGGCATCATTGAAAAACATGACTATATTCTTAAGATTCATAGCCATTTTTTTTTTCTCCTTTCCATTGCAAGAAAAGTGGTAAAATACCAGCTGACCCCTGATTTTATGTTGTGAGCAATTTCAGAATTTATATTGATATAGTTTCCTGTAAAAACACTCAGCTGTGGCAACATAAGAACAGGTTACAGAATGAATTTGGCCAGTTGTAAATGGGATGAATAGTATAATATGAATAGTAAACCTTAGATTTTTAAAATAAAAATAATCATAGTTCAGTTTATTTTTACAGCCAGCATCCAGTAGTGCTGTAGAGTCTCTAGTGCATGTCTAAAATAGGCTGGTATCAGTATAATGTCCACTGTATGACTGATAACTGTTTGCAGACTCTTTATACTTAGCATCTTATATTGAGAAATAACACAAAGAGTTTCAAATTTTTCAACAGAGCTCTTGAAAACTAGTTAACCTGTGTTACAGTACCTATCACTGAGTCTTGATTCTGTTTGGTGGCTAATGAAAAGGAAAGGAACGAGCCTCTCACCTTTTCATCGCCCCATAATCCAAATAATCATCTCTTCAGAGCTCTTTGTCAGCTGGTGAAAATAGCAGTAAAGCTGGTTTATTTCACACTAGGTGCCCATCAGTTAGGCTGCAGATCAAGCACCTGGGATCTGTCATGACTTTCCTTTGCTGCCACAGAAGCTTTTAATAAAACAGAGAAAAACACTCCCAATTTTAAGATGCCCGTGGCGTCTTTGTGTTTGACACGAGACAGGATGACAGCTAGCTTTTGCTCCTTCTCTCTCTCTCTTTAATTACATACAGATTGTGAGTTATGTCCGATTAAATTTCCTCAGAATTTTGCCCAGTATTCCCTCTAATGGCCTCAAATGAAAGTGATTGTGGGGTGTACTCTGATGAGCCTGATAGAAGGTGGGCAAGTTGGCTTTAATTAGGCTCCTTATGAATAGTGTATAGGCTGCTGAAAGCTACCGGTCATTGTCGCCCTACTTGAATTAGAGAGGGTAATGACAGAACGGTCCAGAGTGTTGTATGCTAATGGCTGTGGATCAGTACTGTGTGTAGTTTTGAAACATTTAATAACCTCATTTGAAGAAGCACAGCTTTATGTTCTTTTGCTTTACATGCAAATAATTTGATATTAATGGTAAACCACAGGGTACGCCAGGAAACACTAGAAGGCCACCATTAAATGTATTTTGTTTTAATTGCCATGGGGATTAAATTTTGTTTGTGGTTTTGTTGTGAAATTAGTTTCCATTTTCCTGCATTTACAGAAAGTATATACTCATGTTCTAACTGCAGATTTTGTAATTGTCGGGTTTTTTTTCCTGTGGTTCACTTCTCTTTTTTTATTCAGTGATAGTGCTGGCTAAAGCCAGGTACAGCCATACTGGATTCCCCTGCATTAGGACGTCTCGTAAAAGCTGTAAATGGGCATCCTAAAAGCTGCCATTTCCCACTGTCTAGTGCACTCTTCTTGGACCTTGGACACTGTGTCCTTGCCTCACTTGGTCAACCCCTGAAAAGAAAACACTGGGTTGGTGAAATGGAAAAAATTAGGTATCCCTAAATGATCTGTGGACTTTGCTCCAACTGCCCCATCCTCCTTTCATCTCCCCCATCCCATTCATATAGAGGATATCAGGCCTGGCTTCTAAGTGCACCTGGGTAGAACACAATGCTGGAACTGTTCTTGATGGAAAAATAACCACTTTCTGCCAGTTCAGCCAGAAAATCACAGCATCATCTGTCGAACTAGTTTGTTTGTTATGTCTTGTTAATTAGGTGGGAAATACAAATGCCTTTATAAGTCATGCTTAAAAATAGGTTTAGTTTAGGTATTTAATTTTATTGTGAGAGTGCAGTCACTAGGACAGTCAACTGCAGATTCATCTTATCTGTACAGTGCACAGACAACTGGATTGTCTGTAATTAAAAAACAAAATTGTCTGGGATGAAAACCACCCTTGTGAATTTGTTTAGGACCTGTTTGTAAATGTACATACATTATTTACAGTATGCGCATTACGCAGCTGAGCCAAGAAACCTTCTTATTGAACATGGGGAGTGCTGGACTGTCATTTTATACTGGAGCTCCAACTCTCCATGGCCCAATTTAACTAATTGCTCACAGATGGCAGCAGATGTAGTTACCTCAACACACCTCAGCACAGGTGGTTCACTCAGTTGCATTTGACTCAATTAGCCCGTAGCTGTAGATATACATATGGATGATGAAGTCTTTTCAGGTCATACATTGAATTATGCATTCAGATGTTCACTGTCTTTATAAATAACCTAATGTTTATTATTTTCACTATATTTAGTTGATATCAACTAGTGTACATATCTGAAGAGTTCATTCTAAAGCCGAAACACCATTTTGTATTTGTCAGACTGTGATAATTGAGAATAAATAGCTGTTTTGTTACAATTCACAAAGATGATTGATTGATAAGTTAGATTTAGTTTTTGTTAGTTGCTATTAGTGCCCTTTTTAAATGACTTGTCATTCAATTTAAAGGCGGCTTCTTGGAAACAAACATTTCTTCCCTCTTGTGTCTGGCACATCTCTGCATTTCTTGGCACACAAGTAGTTAAAGGTTGATAGCAGGCTCTAGCGCTGTAGTTTGTTAGATTCAAGGATTGTAGCTAAACTTTGCGTATCACACTTGTTTATTGATGGTTTTATAGTGACTGGTGAAAGTAAAACACTTCAGCCAATTGAATAAGAATAAATGTTAGATAACTTTTCTCAGCTGTTAAAAAAAAGCTAAATATTCTCCAACAAATATTCAAAAACAGTCACCCTCCCCTTTTCCTTCCTTAGATTCTGGACCGAAAGAACGGTGAGATTGAGGAGATGAAGAGCATGTACCGGGCCAAGCAGAAGGAATTGGAGGAGATGATCCGTAAGCTGGAGAAGAAAGGTCAGAGGTCACAAGACTGCAGGGTTAACTGGAAGGATGTTTATACTAATGTCTCTGAACACTCAGAGGAAAAAGCCCAAAAAGATACAATTCCACAAGAGAGTCCACTGGTGTAGAGTGATGTTCTCCAGCTGTGCAGCTCAATCTAAAGTTTAATAACATAATGTGTACCCTGTTCTTCATGCTTCATTTCCTCATTCTTGCTCGTGCTCTCTGCTCTTTCACATTTGGTGAGAAATGTACAAACTTGGCAAAGAGAAATAATACTGGCCATTTGACAGAAGCAGTATCTTTGACATTGCTTTACTGATGGCGCATCACTGAGCATGAGTTATGTCTGTGTGTGTGTGTGTGTCTGTGTGCATATCCTGAGGCAGGGGCCTGACTGGTGTTTGTGTGTGTGCTCTCCCACAGTTCAAACTGTGTTGCGGGAATCCCAGGTCATCTGTGAAAGCAAAGAGAAGCAGATTGCTGAGCTGAAGAAGATGTCGGATCAGAGCGTCGACTCCCTGAAAAATGAGTGGGAGAAGAAGGTATGAAGGAAAAGTTGAAGGGCTTGGATATTGTGCAGCCCAACCCCCTGTAAGCAGCCCTGAGCCAGAGAAAGATGATTTGATAGCATGAGGACTAGCGGGCTCTGCTGCAAGCAGCCAGGCTCTGCCATGCTGTTAGAAAACAGTCTTTGTTCTTTCATGCTGTATTTAGGCTGGAGTGGGTTTTTAGTGTTGAGAAATGATTGCTCACTTCCCAGGATTTCACTCCTGATAGCTAACAGGGCTGTTGGGACTCTAATAAAATTTCCACTAATCTCTCATGTGATGAGCAACCTTGTGGAACAATTTTTTCTCAGCTGTAATAAAAAATGACTACGTAGCCATGATGGTTATTACCCCCGAATGAGCAAAATGATGACAATTGAAACAAAAATAGCAAAGAAGGACCTAACTGAAACACATATTACTGATATGTAGCTATCCTCTGCCCTTCCAGCTGCATGCTGCTGTGACAGAGATGGAGCAGGAGAAGTTTGAGTTGCAGAAGAAACACACAGAGAACATCCAGGAACTGCTGGAGGACACCAACCTTAGACTGACTAAGATGGAGGCTGAGTATAATGCTCGGACACAGGCAACTGTGAGTAGACGAATCGGTGTGGGTGTGTGTTAGGATTTACATGTTGTTCTAGGTGAAAGTTTTGCCAACACACTGCTTTATTCAAACCTACTGTATACACAATGCAGCTTTGCATGTGAGTGACTCAAAATTGCACAAAGCTGTAATAGTGTGAATAATTTTAAACTTTACCTGGTCCTCATGTGACATGATTTAATTTAGGATCATATACTCGCATATTTTAGCGGCCTTTATACCAACAAGAATGAGCAACTTTTAGAGATTCATCCTAAACAGCAGCAGGAGATTCAAGTGTTCAGACACTTCATGTGGCTAGCTTATTTTCTGTGCCCAAAACCAGACTGGAACAAATAAGATTCTATAGTTTTATAGCATAAAACTCCTGCATTTTTAGCTCAAAGTTTACACATCTGACATACGTCCACTTATGAAACAGTGACCCACACCGCTCTGTGGCTGAAATGAAGGGAGGCATTCTGTAACCTCTGGGTGAGAATGACTCTTATATCTGTCATCTTTTTAAAGGTTTTTGATCCAGTCATGTATTAAATCTTGCACATGGCAGTGGTTGTGCTCAATAATGTGCATGCACTCATACACCCACCACTAAAAGCTGTAGTTTATTTGATGCCATATGAAAGGATTTTATTTATAAGCAGGACTGTGTACATTTCATTAGTGAGGATCGTTGAATGTACTGTTTCATAAATAGTATTGTTATCAGCATCAGCAGTCATAGGCCGTTACATGCATCACACATACACACATGTTGCTCCTGGTCTTAATCTGTCAGCAGGCCCACATTTAAGAGGCATCAAACACTGGACAGAGTGAGGCAGGTGGTAAGACCCCTCTTTTAATAATTAAGGACAGGCAAGAGCCCAGAGAATGAAAAGAGCCCTCTGTCATTATAAATTACCTGCTTCCTTGCTGTGAGTTTGAGCTGATCTACACACGTACATACTGTAGGATATGATGTTCAAAGTAGACTTTATCTCAGGTTGGTTATTAAAGCACCTGTGTGTTCGTTGGTGTCTCTAAGCTTAATGCTTTAGTCTTGTGATTTTATATTGTTGAAGGGTCTGCCTTGCTCTGTGGAGTTGTTGCTATTATTTACAGGAGTATAGCACCTTCAAGCTATCAAGAAGAAGCTAGAACATTATCCAGTATGCAGACATATGTGTTTGTGGAATATTCAGTCTGCCACAGTTTCAACCCCAGTACCTTTTGAGTATGTGGTTTGTAAAGTAAAAGTCTGTTTTAGGCTTCTAGTACTCCTCTACTGAGGGGAGGAGATGCAGATGCTAATAAAAGTTCATACCCGGGACACGATGTGAAAAGTTTGCTCACTTCACATGTAAGCCAAGACAAACCCAGATTGATGATTCATGCTCATTCAAATATAGCACACTGGATCTGGTTTAATTATAAATGAAATGAAGAATGTTCATCTGCCCATCTCTGTCTGGTTGGATTTCTGTCTTGCAGATATGTCAGATGTTTTTGGATTTTATCTAAGCACAGGCCAGAACAGATGGTGACTGAGGTGTTTAAAAGGAAAGACAGGTATCTGCCTAGATAGTTCTCAGCCAAATGTCTTAGTGCTTGTATATCCACATCCAGTTGACTGATAATGGAGATATTATTAATATTATGTAGTGCTTAGAGGTGCATTGGTAGCAGTATCTTGTTTAATCGTGCTGCTGGTATTTGTTCATAATTGATTCCTTAATGCACCTACTGTTTACACTTAATCAGCTTCATGATGTAGTTTAACTGGCAGGTGTACCTTGTCGAAATGTTATTGGTGGCATTTCTTTCCTTCTTATTGTGTTTGGTAAACAACAAATGGCCATATTGGAATATTGTACTAATCCATATCATAGCAAGACAAAAGATGTCTTCCATCACACTGTGAAGTTTTTGTTACCTCTTTTCCCAACTTCAAAAACATTATCACTTCTAAATCTTTGAAGAGAACAGAGCTCACAATGTGGCAAATATCGTCTGCACTTCACACCTAGTAATTCTCCTTCTAAAACACCTAATTAAGTGACATGGTTTGCTCCCGCTGAGTGTGTCCAGGTGTGCTCACTCCAGCTTCAGTATGGTGAGGTGCTTCTTCTCATCTCCTGCCAGAGAGCAAGTGTCAGCGCATGTCCTGGCACAACACAGGCCCCTTGTTCCTTTTCCTTAGCGCCCTGCACTGCTAACACAAAGACTAAAATCTCTTTCACCAGTTTTGCTGAGTGCTGCACTCATACTCTTTCAAACACTGCTCCCTTCTTTTCCATCATTCCACCTTCTGTCATTGCCAGCCTCCGTCATCGTCTCGGTCAACTGGCGCGCTCCATCTTTAATCAGCACCCTGTCATTGCCCTTATCAGCTGGCCGACACTGCATTCCACGTTGTCATATGCACAAACACGCACACAAAAGCGGGGACTTTTCTTTTCATTAAACCACTGCCTGAAGCTGTCTGTATTAGATTGATTGTGATCATTGTCTTTATTGAAAATCCCAATCCTGATTGAGCTTTGGGTATGTTGAATTCAGTAATAGTGAAACAACTTTCCCCCCATTCTTGGCACACATATGATCAGTTCATTCAGATTTTTGGAACACAAGTTCATAAGATTCAAGCACACAACTGAGATTTCCAGTACAGTTTCTCCAGAAAGCCTGGCCTGATAGTCTAATCCTCAACTTCCTGTCCTCTGTACTGTCAACGTTATATAGGCACAAAATATCTCAAGTCTTTATTCTTAAATGAAACCTATGCTTAACCACCTCAAAACATTTGCATAGCCATTTTTTACACAGCCTTTATTGCCACAATGCTGCCAGTTACATCACATTACCACCAACTCAGAACATTTGTAAATTTGTGAAACCAAAGGTTCACATTCATTTTCATTTAATAAACATGGCCAGACTTTGAGGTTATCGGTAATTTTTAAAACAACACACTGGCCTACTGTAGCGATCAACTGACTCCAGCTTATGTAAGAATGAAAAACCTTTAAAAAGAAAATAAACATTAAGTGTAAGTATATACACTCAGTGAGATTTTTTTAACATAACTAATAAAGATTATAATAGGTTAAAAATACTTTTATGGTGCCAAGGTTTTCAAATGGGAAAAGCACTACAACAGGGTGAGATCCTAGCTTAGACGCAGAGTCCCAGAAAATTTTCAAAGGCATCGCAGGAGCTGCTGTAGTTGAATTTTTGTACACTTGATGTAAATAATTTCACTTGCAGAGGTCTTTTCTCTGGTCTGTCTCTAAGTGTCAGCCCTGTGTACCAGTGTCAGCTGGGATAGGCTCCAGCCCCCCCGTGACCCTCGTTAGGATAAGTGGCATAGATAATGAATGGATGGATGGAGATCTTTCTCTGTGTAGCGCTGAAGGGGTTTCTGTTGGTCTGACCTTTGGTACAGCCTCTACGGAGAAGATGTTTTCACTGCTGATGATTTACAGATCTTTGGAGAATATCAGCATAAGCCAGTCAGAGCATGCAGTCCACTCAGTGGTTCAAGCTGTATGCTTTAGTGGTTTCTCTGTATCTATGTGATCCAGGAGAAAATGGTGCACGAGCTGGAGCTGCAGGTGAAGCAGCAGTCGGTGGAGGTGGAGAAGGGCAATGCACTGCGTCAGAAGGTGACACAGGAGAAAGCCCAGTTGGAGATCCAAATTGCATCCATCAGCACAGAACTGCAGGAGGCCAACAGACGGTCAGGAACTGTTTGACATGTGAAAAAAGAGATACCGGGTGAAGAAATGTATAATAGCGAAGAGGATACTAATGCTTTTGCCCATACAAAGCTATGTAAAGCTGATGTATGTGTCAAACTTTTCATAACTAGTATGTTAAAACACTTTATTTTAACATGTCTGCTTGAGAATTTAAGTTTAACATAGCACAATGTATGTATAACCACCTACCATGCAGTCGATATCAAACTCTTAATTGTCCATAGGACCGTGATCCTGCAAAAGGAGAAGGAGCAGCTCAGTGAGCAGTATGAGCAGACCATCCAGAGGCTCCAAGCCAAACACGAGACTGACATGAGCCACTTATATCAGGAACATGCTTTGTCTGCTGCTAAGGTCCATATTACCACAACACTACCTACTCTCTCCACCAGCCTGCTAAATTATAGTTGATTGATGTATTATACAAAGCCTTTTACAAATGTAGTCTTATTTATTTATACCAGTTTACTCTCTGTTTCTCTCTTTCAGGCCTCTGAGGTGATAGAAAGTTTGGAGAAAAATGCAGCTCAGCTCAAGCAGCAGCTGCAGGACAGCGAACATCGAAGACACCAACAAGTCAGGGTATGTGTAATGTGTACATGCGCACGTCTTGGTGTTTGCATGCGTAACTCATCTATACACAGTGCAACATGCATCTTTTCTGTTGTCGCTGTAGTCATACTAGCTATGAAATTCTTAGTAAGAATCAGGAGTGGCTTAGTCTTTGTGGGTGTATTTCTGAGTAAGTCTTTCGTACAATATGTTGTTTATGCGTGAAAGTATTTCTCATTGTCACACATAACTCATTTTATATTATCTCACTACTTCTTCCTTTCAGGATCAAGAGATAAAGTTTCAGCAAGAAAACAATGAACTGCAGATCAACTGTGAGAAAAAGGTAGTGTGTAGCTGGCTCCTTCAAGAAAACTGATCCACTGAGCTTCTGTTGTTGCATTAAAGGAGCCCTGGACAAAGTGATTACGGTCAAGTGGAGATCGAAGCCTGGAGTCACTTGCTCCTTCTGGTTTCCCTTACTTTTAGATCTTGTGTTTGGTCTCATAAAATTGGAGCTGTGATGTGAAGGTGGATGGAAATGTAATGATTTCTGCAGAAGAGTTATCAGGCAAAGAGAGATGAGAATGAGATTTATAAGCAAATCCAAATAAACTTTTGCAGAGTCATTTGCCAAATGAAGACATTTCACTGCGTTAAACATCCACTGTCAGTGTATCCGGGTCCACGCTTAGCACCCAGTTCTTTAGTTTTGAGAACATCTTCAAAGCCATAGTGCATAGTCATAAACCATAGACTACAAAGATCATTGTTAATGATCTGGGCTGAGCCAGACCCGACCAGACTTCTTAGGTGAAGATCAGGTTTAAACACCTGGGTCATCTTCAAAGTGCCACGGTTACAGCGTGTGACTTAGTGGCGTGCTGGCATAACCAGAGGCGGCTGATAGACCTGCAAGAACTTACTGTGTTGTGGACTTTATTTTATAGTCAGGGACATGTTAAATTGAATTTCTCTAAAAGAAAGTCAGTACACTGCTTTAGGGGTCTTTGTGCTTTGCTGAAATGTATTCTATTTTTTTTATTCCATCCTTATAATCAACCCTTATCTTTGATCGTCCTTCTGCAAGGTGACAGGAGATTAAAACATTGCTTAAGAGAAGTTAGTTGTTCATTTTCCTGTTTGTTTCCTCTTTCCCCTCCTCAGGAATGCTAAACGAGACACATGAAGGAGACCAAAGTACAGTATGTGGATATGAGAAAGGCCCATATGGCTGCCATAGATCCAGAGTGAGAGGCACATAGGCTCAGATAGGATGATGGAGAGAAGAGAAAACACCAGATGCACAGGATCACAGACAATCTGCACCTACTCACACCTCTTTTCTTTTTTCTTCAACTCTCCATCTCTCTCTCACTCTTTCTCAGGTTTTAGCAGCCCAGAGTGAGGCAGAGAAAGAGAAAACAGAGGCTAAGAGGAAGATAGCCAAACTAGAAGATGCCCTCAGGTACAGTGAGAAAGGCCAAGCCAAAAGTGGCATTTATTGCATGAATTCAAGTGTTAAAGTTGTGGCGCCATTGACTAGGACGCTGGTGTTAATATTACATGATTAGGTGGGCAGCGGAAGTGTGTCTGCCGTGATGGTTTTATGTGTTACAGTGTTATGCATGGGTAGACAAACTGTTAAGTAAGAGCACTGCTTTAGATTG
Organism: Monopterus albus; assembly: GCF_001952655.1. Taxonomy (NCBI): domain Eukaryota; kingdom Metazoa; phylum Chordata; class Actinopteri; order Synbranchiformes; family Synbranchidae; genus Monopterus; species Monopterus albus. Next base: position 179,258 of record NW_018128107.1, on the reverse strand, counting down.
TAAAGGCTCTATTCTATTATAAAGCCACGTCCGGTTCTTTCAAACCAGGAACTCAGTGAGACGAAGCGGACCACTTGAGTATATAAAAAAATATAACCGTGCTGATTTATTCAAGGAGTCACAGGCAAGAATTAACATTACACATCCAGGCATCTTCCACCCCCAAAACTGCGCGCAGGCAGCCCAGAAGAAGAAAGACCCTGAACCCAAGATCTCTATACAATTTAATCACTTCGTTGGGCTAGCCCCATCCTACACAGGCCACGTCAAACCGTGACGTCACCTGATATGCCAGCTATGCAGCTGACCAGAGCAGTAGTCAAACATGGAGAAAATTCAAGTGTGTGGCTGTTGATTAGTGGTGTGTATCTAAAAACATACAGGACATTCAGGGACATGTCCGAACAGTAAGCCTCGGAAAATGTTATGATTAAGATTACGGAAGGAGCATATCATGCTACTAGCAATATTCATCCTGCCGGCAGACTCTGCAATCTAGCTGACCTTGGCCTAGATGCAGCCTGCAGAACTCATGACAATGAACTGAGCATTTAACAGCCTGAGCAAGACATCCTGGCTACACTAACATTTTCTAATACAACAGATCTCTAATCAATATCTATCTAACTAAGAAATTACCTAACAATTGTATTTACCTAAACTGTAGGTCTGATAGAGCTGCTTTGTTTACATCTTGTATTTCTACTGTCTAGTTCTTCTTCTATCAAGTTCTGAATGAATACAGATACAGCCACATCCTGGCAGGGAGAGTTATTTCTCTCACACAGGTGCAGAGCATACGTGCTAATTGGCCTTTGGCTGTAGTCTGTGCAGGTTCAAGTGCTACTTTTGAAATCCGACTGGCCCAGACAGAGGTGGCGTGAGGCGATCCAACAGTCGGCCTAGGTCGCTGCTAGTTCTTTCATGTTGGCTTGTTGTATCTCTGCCCTTAGGTCTATTACTCCCTTCCCTCTGGACCTATGCAAGCAAACACTGCTAATAGCCTAGATTTCTACAGCCTCCAGCCAATCAGCTAGCCAAGCAGTCAGCCAGTCAATACATTCCACTGGGTAATTAATCCCATACAGATCCTCATTACATGGTCACAAGCAGATTACAGTTTTCCTGGCAAAACTAGAATGTGTTGTGCACAATTAAACACAATGCCGGCTCAGCCCATTCAACAACCTCATCTCTAGTTCCAACCATACACAGCCAAGGCAGCGGCATCACCACCCTTGAAAGGTTTCCAACTGTTTGTCACAATATAATAGCAAGATACAGTGGAGTGAAAGCAAGGGCAACTTTTTTAGGTGAACATATTTACTATCACTGTTTCTTTGAGTTTCTGTCAATGTAAGACAACATCCAGTATAACAGAAACTGGGCGATTTTGTGGCATTTAGTATTCAGTAAATTTTACAAAGGGACAGTGGTGACTATGCCTGCTTATTGTTTGTGCTTGTCATTGTCAGCGTGGCAGCAGAGGACAAGCTTAAACACTGTAGACAGAGCCGTTTGCATAAATTACCCTTGTTGTTAGTATCAGTAACGAGACAGTCATTCACTTTTTTAGTGTTAAACACAGAGAAACGGCAAGTGGCCCATCAGGCTCTTAGCTAATCATGCACTCAGGCGTTGCTCTCACACATGCAGCCTGATGTCTGCTACCTGCCTGCTGCCGTGGCAACACTGGTGGCCTTTAAAGGCGAACCAGGAGAACTTCAAAGTCAAAGCAAGACTGCATGCCAAGGTGTGTGTGTGTGTGTGTGTGAAGATGGAAGGATTGATGATAAAATTAAACAAGTAATATTGCTTGATATGCCTTTAATGTGCCAGAAACCGTGTGGTATGTGCACTGTTTTAAGATGAAGATGTGTATTTGATGTGTGTATGTTGGCACACACAATCTACTGTTAAAAGTGACTTAACATAGATGTTTTTATAACAGTTTCTGTAGATTTTTATATTTTATTTCCTCTGTGTAAGATTAGAAAAACAATGAATACATTGGCAGCTCTGATGGCCACTGTTCATATGTTATCCACACCCCTTTCTTTCCATTGTTTATACCCGCTCTTACTTTCCAGTTTAAAAAGAAAATCAGTTGGTGCTGTCATGCAAATAGGCATTGCTACATCAATTTGAGTTCCAGGTCTACGTTACTATAGCAACAACAACAGAAAGCATTACAAAGCTGTGCAGGGAACAAGTTTCTCTCCTCTTCTTTCATCCCAACGTGGCTCAGATCATTTTAGGGCATTAGCATAAAGATGGAGAGATGCACCACAGTGGGTGGGGGGGAGGGAAGAGATGGAGGGAGCTCATCTGGGTAACAGCTTGCCTGCTTTTGCAACAATGACCTTCAAATCACAATTTAAAAACATCAGAACCCCACCTGAATGGTTAAAGTAGGGGTAAAGAAAGACAGCTGGTCTATTTCTAGATTACAGTATTGTTTTTCTCACTCTGAAGACTCTCCACATGCTCTGCTCTAGAATTCCATTCCTCCTTCCTGGCTTTATCAAAACCATGTGCCTGCTAAGGTGTGGTTCAGGGTTGTAGCAACTGATGGTCTCTTTGCAGTAACTTCTGCTCAGTTTAATCATCGCTGGCTGGAGTGGCAGGAGCAGCATCTGTACTTCAGGCAGCTGGAGGGAAAGTGTGATTGCCTTCCTGAGTGACTGCACATGGGCGCTGTGAGTGCCTGTCCAAATCTGTTGAGACACGCAGTGTCAAAAGGGGTGGGATGGTGTGTAGAACTTATACTAACACGTGTCTTCAGTCAAATTCCGTTCACCCTAATTTAATGTTGTTTGTTTTCTATTGTTTCATTTGCATGTTTTTTTTTATGTCACACATTTCTTATTTGTAATCATTAGATGTCTAAGTAGTTGGTCTGGCAGATTATTAACTGTGTGTGTCTTTTTTCTATCTGTCATTGTTTCTTAGAACTCTTCCTTAGAGTTTGTGCATGCATAACCATAATCATGCAAGATAGAGCCCCTCAACTCTTAAAGATGTAGGATGCATCCAATATGTTTTTTTCATGGTATTTTGTGTGTGTGTGTGTGTGTGTGTGTGTGTGCACATGCATACCCTACATCTGTGTGATTCTTTGATGTAGTCTTATCTTCCTCAGCATTCCTCTCCCATGGCGGTGGGATGAAGGGAAGCAGGGGTGGTGGTCTGCAGAGGGACCAGAGGTAGCCAAGCAGGAGCTGCTGTATGCAGCCTAGTTAGTGTTGAGGTGCAGGTGCAGGTGGAGGTATGGATCCTGAATATTGAAAAGCTTCACTGGGGCTCACGATTTAATCCCATGGCAACTGCACTGAAGAAATAGGATGGATATGGGTTAAGTGCCAGTTCAGTATCTCAAATATCAACAAGAAAAGCTTTTCTTCTTCTTCTTTTCTGGGGTTCAAAGTTAATAGGGGTGTAAGACTAAGCTATCATCTGGTATCACTGCAATAATGTCTAATGAAGCAAGTCTGAAGTAAATGGATAGATAATGAAGCAGATAATGAGTTTCTGCTCTGAAAAAATACTTAAGCATTATCTCAGATCATTTAGTGTTTGTCCCTAATTGATATTTTACATCACAATTTTGTGCTGTTAAATGCAGCGCCATGCCTACATGATTATTACACATAACCAAATGTAACTTTTTTTTTTTTCAAGAAGCTCATACCAAAATTGGCTCAGTTGATTTATGCTCTGAAATAACCCAGTCTCAATAGATTGTCTTTAGGGCTTTCATAATTTGATTAAAAACCTTCCAGCTTCTTTTTCCATTGTGTAGCATTTGGGATATTTAAATAGGGTCTGTTTACTTTAGAGACTTTTGCCTAGTTGTCTTAGTGTATTATGCTGTGGGCTGCATAATTCAGGAAGCCAAATAGCATCTAAATGCACAGCGAAGACAAGAAATTCTCTCAACATTTTTATAACATACGTCTGCTGTGATGTGCCTGTTATTTGCAGTAAGCGTCCTATACTAAAAGGTTGTGTCTTTTATTCAGAAGTTATAGAAGATAAAGTAACTCACATTGCTGCCTCAAGCTACATAGTGTGAGGGAAAGTTAGTAGTCCACTACTGTGTAATGCTGTCTTCTTGTTGAAGAAGCTGGTAGCAATACAAACTGAGGAAGAATCTGGTCTCTGCAAACACCCAGATGACTGCTATATACTGATGCACTTTTTGGTGAAGGATAGTAATAATGATGCCTCATTCTTGTGGCCATTTGGTTTCATATCTTCATGTGTAAACAGGCCACATTTGTAGGCAGTTTTAAAGCCTTCAAGCTCAATGATTCTGTTTTCTACTCCTTTTTCAACTCTTTCTCTCAGTCTTTAATATTTTCTTTCCCTTGTGCTGTCTCTCTTTTGTATTCCATATTTGTGGTCTGTCTCTTATTCTCTGTCTGTTTTTCTCTCGCTTTGTCTTTCTCGGGGGATGTGGATGAAAACTAAGCCTGTTTTATTTTTTTCTTCAGAGGACGCCGAATATTTCAGTTTTGCATTTTCTCTTTTTTTTTAATGTGCTCCCGCTTTTTTCCACGCCTCTTTGATGTGTCTGTGGATTTGTTATCATTCCGTTTGAATGAGCTCAGACACAGATGCGCGGGTACTCACATGCACTTGTGCACACACCACATGTACTCACACTCTTACTCTGTCTTGTTATACTAGAGACTAGAGGCATCCACATGCGAGCATGCGTTCTAGTCTGTTCGCTAGTCTTTTCCATATGCTGCTCCATCAACATCAATTACAGTCCATACGATTCTTAAATACCCTGCTTATGTGAAAGGAATATTTGCATAAGCAATTGAAGTGTTTTTTTCTGTGCGCCGACTTTAATGTGCACTCTTCCATTAACTGTATATTTATAGACAATAAGTTTTTTGTGTCTCTATATCCAGCACGTGTTGCACACTCGTTCTCAGGCAGCACGTGGCATTTTGTGGTTAGGGCCGTCCGGAAAACACGGGCATCCTCGCATCCCCTCCTGTCTGCCAGGCGGCTGGATGGTGGAAGCTCCTTCACCCTCTCTAGCACAAACACTCCTCTCTCCTCGCCTTCCTCTCTTTCTCCCCATTTAAGCAGCCTTTTAGGATTGAGGTAATAGAGGACTTCCTCTTTAGAGAAGGCACATCTTTAATTTGAGCCTCCCTCTCCTTCCACTTTTCTGACCAAAGATCCATTTAAAGCCAACGGGCCGCCCCGGCACTGGCACCCCTCTGCTTCCTTTCCCTCTCTGTTTCTCCCTGCTAGGCCTCACTGACACTTTTTCTCTGTCCTCTCATCTCACCCTTACATGGTGACGTGCTGTCTACTGGTCCAGTGACCACACACATTCATGTGCACACAGAAACACAGTTATTTTCCCAGGAATCACTGAATGTGCCGTGTGTTCACCTGCGCTCCTCAGTTTAAAGTATAATATGCTTCAATCTGTCAAATGCCTGAAGATAGTTGCAGTGAACTTTTCAGTGTCTCCTCAGAGGTTGAGGCCCAGCAGCCAGCTCCAACTTAGTCATAGTGCATTCTTTGAGTCAAGTTGTCAGTCACTCACGGAGTTTGGAACTGTGGCTCATGAACAAAGGCCCATATACGCGTGCACAGCAAGACACACACACCCAAATCATTTCTGCTCTGGCTCGGAAGTTTAAAAAACTTATACTATTTCTGTGACATCCTCTCTTCTGTCTCTTCCTCCCCTTTCCCTTTCTTTCTTTCTTTTTCTATCTTAGTCTCTCTACATATCCTTTTGTGTCTGTCTGAGCCCAGAAGGCAATCATGCAACGAGACTGATTAATAATTATAGAGTATACAAAATTGGGAGAGAGAGAAAAAATGTTGTCGTTTGATGTCCGACATGAGAGAGACCAAAATTACAAAGAGACAGAAAACTATAAAGAGGAGAGAAAGCTTGCACATTCTTTTTCCAATCCTCAGCTTCTGTTCTTTGCTGTTTTTTATTGCCTCTTTTTGCTGTTTTTATCCCCTCTGTTTTTTTCTGTTTCTGTTTTTTCAGTCGGTGTTCTGCCTTTTTAGAGACTTATAGTTGTTGCTTTGACTATGTGAAGTCACTAATCACTTAACCAAAATGTTAACTTTGTGAATGTGTGTGTGCAGGCGGTGATTCTCTTTGTGATATGTGTTTCTGTGTTGCGTGTTCATAATGCTACCTGCTCCACACACAGACACTTGACAGTCCTTTGCGAAATACAGATAAATATGTGGAGATCAGCATCTTAGTCGGCCCCCCCACCAGTCGCCTGTTAGTAGTTGTTCTTCTAATTAGTTTAAAGTTTCACCCACTGGCCAAAAATGCATTATTTCTCCTGCTTATCTTTCCTCTGGGAATAATTATCCATACGCTATATTAACTTAGGATGGAGCACACTAACACACAGCACTGTACGTACATATCACACACTTTAAAAAGCATGCACACCCAGTCAGATTCTCTCCCCGACATTGTCATCTTCACGCATCAATCAGAAGAAGGGTCTTGGAAGCTGTACACCAGCTGGAATACTGAACTAGGGACCATACAGCACTTGTGCTGCATAGAGAAAAGAACCATACTTGATGTTGAAGTTTGGAGTACAACTTTAACACAATTGCACACACATTTTGATCTTGTGTGACAATTTCAACAGTATTTCATTAAGGTGTACCCTTTATAATGCACGTGAGGAGCTCACTTTTGACCTCAGGATCAATAGGTCATTTTTAACATGTCTTTAAGGTGAGTAATAAGTACAATGTGTAGCCAAAGTCCATCCTACTGTCAAAAATTGGGATAATATTACTGCCAAATGTTTACTGCATATCATTCAGTGCTGTCTTAATTGTATTAAGACACTGTCATAATTATAATCAATTAAGACAACACTGAATAATAAAGTCATTTTAAAAATGACCCAATTGAATCTTATGTCAAGAGTGAGCTCCTCACATTATATACTCTTTATATTGGAGGATTTTTTTCCTCTCCATTTTTAGTTTCTGTTTACATACTGTGTTTTTTTACATTGTACTTTATTATATAAAGTTTGACTTTACACACAAATAAAATTTTGTACATACAGCAAGTATGTGATCACTGTCTGTGATATATTGCTTTACACATGCTTTACACTAATAACATCTTCATACTAATTGTTTTTTAACCCTTTATCCATGTGGGGTGTGTGGGGAGGGACACCCTCTGAGGATTGGGCTTGACAGCTGCTTGGTATTCCTGTATATGATGCCACAGCTAGGCCCCTTGGGTGGGCTCTGACAGCCCTCAGTACGAGGCTGTCCCTCTCAGTATGCGTGTCAATCCACTCCACATGCAACTCTGTGACATGACATTTGCCAGCACTGTCAGCAGCATATCCTCATGGAAGACACACACAGCAAGCTGAGAGTACATGAAGTGAATTGATAGATATTGTGGAACAATGTGTTAAAATAACTTTCCTAATTGCTCTACATTATATTATAAAACCAAAGTGACAAAATAACTATGTAAAATCTGAAAAGATGCCTTGCTAGTCTGCTGGAGATTTCACTGGTCGAAATCAAGAAATAGAAAACACACCAATATTAGCCAAGCCTCTTGCCTTGTGTGTGCAAAACAGGCATTATCGTTAACTTCTACTCTTTTGATATGTTTAGACAACCATCTTCTATTTTCCCTCTTTTCTTCCTTTTTGAAAACAATGTATAATGATGACTGTTTTGAGAAGTTCTAAAAAAAAAAAAATCCACTTTCGTAGCGAAGTATTTCTGGGTTCCTGGTCTGCAATTGCATTTCTGTAGCTACATATATTCGTGTGTGTTTGTTTTGAAGGGAAATGGAGAGCCAACTGGACAGAACCAGGGAGAGCCAAATGCAGCAGATCCAGCAGGCAGATATGGCACTGGAGCAGTTCAAGAAACAGGTGGAGCTCAGCTCTGAGAAGGCCTATGCTGACATGAAATTCCAGGTCTGATGCACACACACACAATGATAATCACTTTATTGGCAAAGCGTGTTACACACACGTCCAAGGCAGCCATCTGTGGCGCCAGCTCTCACACACACACACACCGATGGCGGCACTGTTCTGGCCTTCAGGAGCAACTTTTGGGCTTCAGTGAACACAGATTGAACCTGGTTGGGCGACGACCACTCTACCTCCTGAGCCAAAGCCGCCCCCACACACGTGAAAGCATAAAAAGCACAACACATGGAATACACAATGTATTTGAGTGGTATCTTTGCACACTTGTTTTCTTTTGTTGAATGCATCTTGTCAGTGTCTAATATTCATCCACATTAATCTTGTGTGTTTTTGTTTCACGTTGTGTGTCAAATAC
>NW_018128107.1:162027-170855 GCF_001952655.1 Monopterus albus | reverse complement strand
AAAGGGAGTTAGCCATTTGCCATGCAGTGACCAAAACAATGCAGACACACACACATTTTATAGTAGCAGAGACACAGCCGGACCACAGATGCAATAGGGCGCCATGCTGGCTGTGCTAGTTTCTCCATATGTGTTTTTCCTCTCTGTCTCTCTCCCTCACCTTCACCCCTGTTTCATAATGATTTGCACCGTTAGGTCATCCTACATCCTATAATGGCTGTTTTCCAGTACCTTTTAACTGCTCTTATATACTGAAAAATCTATATGTCAGAGCCAAGAACATTATCATCCCTAGGCCATTTTCAATCATTAAGTCATTCCAGATAAACGAAAAGATTTATAACCCTGCTCATTAATCAGGTGCATTCACTTCTCTGCTATGACACGTTGACCTCGTGGGCGTGATGTGGGCTGGTTGTGTTTCGATGGAGAACAGGTCACGCGCATTAAGCAGTCATACTAATTGGTGCCTCACACCAGACTCATGATCAGCCGTACACATTGTGTGGGCCGCTGCGTAATGAAAGAGTTATCCAATCGATACACTCTTAGCTGTAAACTTCAGATGGTGTCTTACAAATTAGTTTGGCTATATGCATTTGTTTTGTTTTTTTTGTTTGTTTTTTGCTGTGCTGTATATGTGCTATATTGACAAGGAAGCACCAAGTATGAGAGAGCTTTAGTCGCTGATTAGTTTATCAGCTAATCAGTATGTGGGTGGAACATGCAGTGTAAGGAAATGTGTGAAACTGTATAGAAGATAGACGAGAGATGGGCTGTTATTTGCTGTTCAAGTGAAAAAAAAACACTATTCAAGGAAAGTTGGACCCCTCAGACAAAAAGTACTATCAACTTAAAAAGTTGACTGCACATATTGCGCTTTGAGTGTATGCCTACAATGTTTTTTTGTTTTGTTTTGTTTTCTGAATATTGACAGATAGGCAATGTTGGTGTACTTGAATACAGGTTAGTTTTTTTTGGGGGGGGGGGGGAAGGGTTGTTTTTTTTTTTTTTTTTTTTTTTTTTTTTTTTTTTTTTTTTTTTTGATGCTGTCTGTATTGCTGTACTTCTCCGTTTCATCCTTTTATGTCCTGTTCTCATCCTTCCGTCTTGCTCGTTCCTTCTTTCCCCATTGAGCCCCTGGCATCCCAGTCTCTGGTCTGACTTTATCCTCAGCCCACATCAAAGCCATAGGAGAGAGGAGCATTTTCTCTTCTGCATCTCTGTCATCCTCTCTCCCTCTTTCCCACTCCCCTACTTCTCCCTACCCCACTTGTACAGTGCTCCATCACGTTCTCCTGCTAAAGCTTTAATGTTGCACAAAGTACTTCAAAAGAAGTTTTTACTCCTTTTTTCCTCATCCTTCCATCTCATCATCTTCTCCCCCTCTCTGTCTACAGATGGTCATATCTAAATGAATTATCTTTATCACTCCCTTTCTCTGTCTGTCTGTCATTTTCTCATTTTAAAATCTGCACCCCTCTTTTAGACTGCACTTAAAGGAAACAGCCTGCCCTAATTTGTCTATGAAAAAAAGCAGCACCATACAGAATCAAATCTCTGTTGCATGCACAGTTCAAAGGAGGCTTTGGGATTTTAAATGGATTAATCAAAACACATTTAGCAATTCCTGAGCATTGCACACAGTATAACTCAGATACAGAGGTGTTTCAGTAAATTACATTTCCAATTATTGTCGATTGTCATCACAGAGACATAAAGTGTGGAAGTGGTAGGAAGATTTTAGAACAACAAAGTCTACAAAGAGACAGAAGCTTGTAACTTTCTTATTTTTGCTTGTGAACTATTGATATTACATATTAAATGTTAATTTAATATTTAGCCTCGAAGAGTAGTTTAATATGTTGATGTTCTGTTATTACAATATTATTACGGTAAGACCACATAATGAGTGGGTTGTATTTCTTCTCACTGGCAGTTCATTGTTTCTCAGATTAAAAGAAAATTGTTACAGCAACATCATCCTGCTGCAGATGCAGGGTGTTGTTTTGCAAGGTCTGCATGCATTATATTTATTGTGCTTGTGCTGTGAATATGCAGCCATCAGCTAAAACTAACACTGAAACTATGTGAATATGTATGCAGTCTTTTGAAAAATGCAAATTTGAGTTGGAATCTGTGGATAGTTTACAGGAACAGACATGTACCCCACTGTTACACTTTATAATGTATGTATTTGATTGCTGACTTGTTGTCAGTCAAAATAATAATACATTTTTAGATCGTTTTTTTTTTTTTTCTCATGCTTCCAGATGGAGAAAGTAGAGGAGGACCTGATCCGCTCCAAGTCCCTCAGGGAGAGCCAGGCCAAACAGTTCTCCCAGCAACTGGATGCACTCAGACAGAAATATGAGCAGCAGGTCTGTAGGACTTTCTGTACATCATGGTTGTCTGCCTGTATCTGTGTGTGAATAGTTTTCTTGCTTCTGTACTGCTGAAGTTGCCAGGTGAAAGAATTCTTCTCTTGCTTCCATCATCGTCATCAGCGCTAGAGTGATAGCTTTTCTCATTTATCAGCGAACATTTGGCCGACTGGAGCCAGCCAAGGGGACTGACATCCATTTGGAATAGTCTTGTTTTTCCTTCCCATCTGCTTTGCCTGATTAATTTCTCATGATAAGGGACACGCTTTAGATTGAGCTTAGATTGTTGCTCAATAAATATCTTAAACATTGCCAGTTGAAAACTAATGCAGTCTGCCTAGCAGATACACTGCACCCTTAACATCCCATCCTTGTCTAGAAACCATCTTCAGAAATCATTAAAATCTAGCTTGATATTAGGAGGATATCTCATATGGAGCATCAGATTCAATTAAAGCAAACCAGTATTATCAGAGGCATTCATTCTCATTGTGGCACAGTTTAGATTTGTCTAACTGGCCTGCTAGTGAGGATTTCGTCTTTGGCTGTCTACTTTAAAAATATGTTTAAATATTTTATCCATAGAGTGTGTAATTTAATTCGTATCTTTTATTAATATTTCCTCTATAGACTAAGTTTTTCCAGTGTTATCTTCACTGATTCTTTAGTTGTTTTTTTTTTGCAGCTGTAATATATCATTGTTCAAACTTTGTTCAGTACTGAATCCTCAAATTCATATTGTGTATAAGATACAAAATAAAATTTAAAGTAGCCCCACCAACAGGTAAAATAAACAAGAAAATCAGTTTAGGCATAGTCATGCAGCTCTGCACCATGACTAACTGCACCCTGTGGCAACATATACTGTATTCATGTTTCCCTCAATCATTACTAAATAAAATATTTATTTTATATATATTAAAAAATAAGTTGCTCCTCATGCATGTCCATGACTATGTGGTACCACATAAAGTATGACAGTATGGAGCACTGAAGAGTATAACATCTCTATTATCTGTATCCACAACATTATTGATTTCCAGGCACCAAATTAGCACTCGGTCTATCTGGTAATAAGCATGTAGACACTCATTTCCAGGAGAGATGGAGTTTACACTGCGTGTAATTTGCTGTAGGCAGTTGTAAGTGAAGACTCTTAAGGCCGGTGTTATTTCCAAGGAAAGGAGACACTGTTATTGATTTGCTCCACAGTAGAAGAGCTGTGTTTGTAATTATAGTGGCAACGATGGGAAGAAAACACATTTGGGTCATGTATTTATTATATCAAAATCAAATTTGAGGAAGGTGGGAAACTTTTCTTGCTGCAAGGATCCTTAGTCAAAGAACTCAGACAATACTGATTAAACCATTAAGCAGGATGTATTTATATCCAAAAGATAAGATGCTTTCGTCCCCATGTAATGATCCAGTAACTGTGAGAATATATCAGTGTTTTGTGTGCCAACTATGGTGTATACCTCTGAAGATTCATAAATTCCATCACGTGAAAAACAGGTAAGCAATCAAAGCATTGCATAAAATATTCAAGTGGCAATTATCTGTTGGCACATACAGCGGGGATGTAGCTGACAGTTGAAGATAACTACATAGGTTTAGCAGAACATCAGGAAGGCTTTTGTCTTAAAGATAAAAAAAAATATGAATACAAATGGCGTATCTTCGTGACGATGACGACTCATGAGTTACTGTGAGCACAATCATTTTATGTTTTGTGTTTTTGCACACATAAGTGTGACCAAAAGTACTTTGCATTCATGCCTAGATGCATGTGTGCACGATGCTTCCACTCCAGAGAGATTGGTGTCACGAGATTGCAGGGGTCAAGTTTGTCCATTCAGATGGTGACAAAAGAACGTTCCCTCATGGGCAGCTTCAGTGAGACTTTAAAAAGGGCACTGTGTATTAGGGAATTGTTTTGCAGCTGACCCGTGGCAGCTGGAAGTCACGGTGACCTGACAGAGCTGTGTTCCTTGACGTTGGAGTGACGTAGTGAGGTCAAACGGTTGGTTTAGAGTCATGACCTTGAGAGTTGAGGGAAATGCCTCACTCTTCAGATGTTAGATTGAGGCAATAAATAATAAAGGATACATGCCAAATGTGTGGACATACTGTACAAAGACAAACATGTGCTCATATCCATCCTCAACACTGTACACGGACCGTCTACACTTAAACCTTACAGTAGAGTAGAGTCAGAAGTTTGTCTTTGTTCCATCTTTCCCTCCCTGCTCACATTAGCCGCCAGCCTCCCCTGCTGAGACCAGACAGGGCTTCTGTTCTGCTTTCCTCAACACCCTCCTCTCCCCAAACTTTTCTTATATCCTCCCTGTGGTAGTAATAAGCCCATTACCTCACTGGCCTGTCTCAGTACGTACAATGCACTCACTCGCAACCATGTCAGCCCAGGATGACAGGAGTCGTGCTGTGCAGTAAAGCCCGATCTGTTCTGTATTTGTGGCACCAAGCTGTGCTATAACAGACTCAGTCTTCCCTCACAGGCACCTCGCCGGTCCCTTTAAGAACCGCAGCACCCAGCATCCTCTACTGCATGCTGGCACTGTGTGATGTCACAGCTAGGCTCCTTGCTGGGTCTGCTCTCTGTCATCTCCTCTCCTTTCCGTCTTTATCGTTTGCTGTTTTTCTCACAATGGATCTATCTTGTCTGTTTCATAGTTCTCATTTCACCTTAGATCCCCTCTTTCCTACAAAACACTCATGGCCCAAGAATCTAAACAGGAGTGAACAGTAAGCCAGGTTGTCCTCCCCCAGTTTCTGTTAACGCATGTCCTGCTGGGGAGCTTTCATAATAATTGCCTGCTTATTAATCTGTAGGTTATAACTTGTGCTGTTGTATGAATCTGACTGTCCCTATGTGGCAGTGTATTCTGGCTGTGGATGTGATTTGTCTCTATTATTTTCTTGAATGGAAAAATGAAGGCAGTGCAACTTTGTCTGTCTGTTGAATGCACCGCAGGCAACCTTAGCATCACCAGTGGCAGCATGTGGAAGATGTTGTCCACATTCTGCACAGTGTTTGTCTAGTTGAGCTTTGTGATGTTATATTATGTGTTGAGAAATTGCTATGTGTGTAAGGTATCTTGAGGGTGCACCATATGTATGTATGCGTCTACCATCTCATTAACTTAGCCACAGAGATAAAATACATTTTCATCCAGCCATAAATCCTCCATTTTTAGAGGGCATTTAGCAAAGCTCTCCCAAATCCTGAAGGCTAAATTCTTGGCTGCCAAGATGAAATCTCTATTGTGGCCTTCCTCTCAGTGCCAGGGACGGAATCCGGCTTCCTGTAGATAGCCTCTCATTCATCACCTGCTCTGAATAGCACGCCACGTCCGAAGATGGGGCCGTGGATAGAGCAGGCACTGGGCATAGAGGCTGTGGATCTCCGCTTCTCTGGCAGGCCAGGTAGGGTGCCGTCAAGCACAATGTTCAGGGGATTAGCTTCAAAGCAGGGAGGCGAATGGGCCCTGGGCCCCCGTTGTCTTTTCGGGGCTGCGGCTGGGGCTGCACTGCAGGATGGTGCGGGGGTCACTGGTCTCCCCCCACCATGGGGGAGTGGGAACGGAACAGAGCCTGGGAAAAGCTCGGTAGCTTGGGGCTGGGAGCTCCACTAGCAAGGCTCACGTCTCAGCAGGCGACTCTGGGATACAGACTTGCTTTAGCTGACAGGATGATGAAGCCCTGAAAAATTGGAGCTTTGTCTCCCATTAGAAGTGTTTTATTTTCCTCTGCTGTATTATGTGTAGCTGGTTGCAACTGCAGTTAGATGGAAGTCTACCCTATGTTTATACTATAACCATGCCTTGCTGATTTGGTGCGTACAGGTATTTGATATACTCTGAGATATCCTTCATCAGGATAGCCTGATAATTACTGCCCAAACATAATCCCATTAATTATGAAAACACTGAAAGTTCTATTTATTTATATACAGAATTAATGGATGGGTAATTAATTAGATGAATTCTGAGAATATAAAAATGAGTAAAAGCAGCATGAAGAATCGTTATTTTTAGCATCTTCTCAGTTCTCCTCGAAGTGTCCTCGCCTCTTTCTCCAGTTTTTTTGGGTTTATAATGATTATTATAATCATCGCTAAGCGGCTTTTCACATGCTGTCAGGATCATAGCATGGGTCTTTGGGTGGTTTCTGCAGCCAGATGGCTAACCGCTACCAGTTTGCATGCGTAGCCCAAACTAACTGCTTTTTTATATGCCGAGTGCAGACAAGGGTGAGGGGGACAGACTTGAAGAGAGAGAGAGGTGGTACATTGAGGGCTGGTCTGTACAATTGTCAGAAGATATGGGAGGGCGGGGGAGCAAGCCAGATGTAAACACATCAGATCATGTCATGCTCTGACAATGTGAGGAAGCAGAGAAACTTTTTTTGCTTTTTTTTTCCACCAACCTTCCGACCAGTTTCGCCAAATTGGTTGGGCACATGGCTGTTCTGGGTGGAGGCAAGGGGAGTAAAGAATAGGATGAAGATAGGGTGGATGGATAGGTAGATGGACAAGTTGTCATGACGACAGGGTTGTTCTGAGTGTGTGTTGGCTGATGAAGTCTCTCTTTGCCTGCCTGTCCAATCAGATGGCTGAGCAGCGCATGCAGCACGAGCAGGAGAGGACGCGGCTACAGCAGCAGCACAACGCGGACAAGGACAACCTGGTCCAGGAGCGTCAGCGGGAGGTGAGCAGCTTGGAGAGGCAGGCCAGGGCCACCCTGCAACAGCACCAGCAGCACACCCAGGAATGGAGGAAGCGTGATGCACAGGTAGGGGGTCTCCACTGATCCACATTCGCGCATACACATGCTGACCCACCATTCAACCATTTTGTATTTTGCCAGCTGATGCTTTCTGGGGTTTCAAAAGCACAGCGGGTTAAGACACTTTTTTACTTGAAGCAAGACAGATATTGACATTGGGTTTGAATAATTTTACAACTTGGTGTGAGCGAATGTAAGAACTTAGGTAATCCTCTTTCAATTAAAAAAAATTTGTTTATGTAAAAACAACAGACCGCTAGAAAACGTAAAAGCAAAAAAGTGAACAAAACAAAAGAAATTACACTGTTCCAATTTCTAACATTATTCTGATGTTTATTAAATTATTTTTAATCACAGCAGGGTTTTGTTATAGAAGTGTAAAGACTTAAAATCCAGAAACCACCGGTAGCCAGACGAAGGAGAAGAAATCTGTTTTGTTGAGCACCAAGCTTTTGTTCCCAAACCTGGCTTAAATTTCTTTTTTGCCTTCGCACTGAATGGTGGTGGACCACCACCAAGTGCCCTGTACTCCCTCCGAAGTGTATCTCTGCGTGGCAATCTCATTTCGCTGCAGGTATCCATCTCCCTCTGGAAAATCTTTGTTATTGGCTTATTACAGCATGGACAGCCACAGTGAGTGTGACATTTGGGTCTAAATTATCCATTACACCAAGAGGCTGTTTTGTTAACATTTAGCCAAACCAGCAAAAGGTCTTCATCTCGTACCCCTCGCTCTGTCTTCGCCTCTCTCCAGCCTGGGTCAGCTTGGAGCTCTGTGGGAAGCCATTTGACAGACTTGTCCCCGACTGGGGATGTGTTTGACTCTGCAGGCTTCCTGCTTAAATGCATGCTGTCAGCATGTGGAGAACTTTGTCTTTTGGCCATTAGCTGGAGAAAGTGATCCCGCCAGACGTATTTAGTGTTTTTGGACAAAATGTGCTCAATCCAAATGTCACACGTGGTGACAGGCACAAAATGAATGGCAAAAAAAACTTAACATAAATGATTTTATAATTTAACTTTCTTGAGGTATTTAAGAGATCCTTTACATATAATTAACCTTTTTTTGGGGGGGAAGGTATTGATTTTTACAGTTGCAGGTGAAATAACAATAATTGAAGACTTGAGAGAAATTGTCCAACTGTAATCATTTTGTCTTCTGTGTTTAACTCTTTGTAGATGTTTACATATTTGATGTTAACAGTGAAAGTAAACAGAGTTCTGAGTAATTTTCAAAATGACCCTAACATCAGCTCAGATGTCAGAATGTTCTCTCTGTGAGGCAGTTAATTTGTAGACGCTCTTATACCGCCATACTAATATACAAATATAGCTTGTGTAAAAACAATCTAAATTGTCTTCTAAAAGCTACAAAACTGTATAGCGTGAAGGGAAAGTGCTGTGCTTCCTTTTTATTCCTTCTCTGATGCTCCCATGTCTTATATTTTTGGGAAATGTAACAGCTCCAGTGGCTCCAGCCAATGTGTTATTTAGTTTTATGGAGATGCCGTCATGACAGGACATTTCTACTGATAATGTGTCATGCTACTCATGTCAAAATGACATGTAGTTTGACAAATCTCAGGAGACAGAAAGCTAACTTCCTCAGTACTCATCTCATATGTTCCATTCCTGC
>NW_018128107.1:155781-162014 GCF_001952655.1 Monopterus albus | reverse complement strand
GAGATCCCACACCTGCCTGATGTCAGACGTTAAAGCAGCAGAATTTAACTCAGACCTCGAAAGGATGCAGGGCAGGATTGTGAGGTTTCTGAAACTGGTGGGGATGTTGGTTTGACTTTTTGTGCCCTATGGATGTGCCATTAAAATGACAAGAAGCTGACATGCCAGCAGCAGATGAGCTTTTGAGCAAGAACTACTTATTATTAAACACTTTTGCATTACAAAATATGTTTACCCCTTGAGAACTCTGTATCTGTCGCAGAGATAGTAACACATAGCTAATGTAGCCCGTCACTGGTAGTTTTTTAAACACATGAAACTGTGCTGTGAAATATTGTTGAAATTCAATAATTGAAAAAGCACATTTTCTGGATGCATAACAGAAAACCTAGCACATCCTACATCTCATTTTCATCTTTCATTTCTCCTGTCCTTGGGGACTCCTTTCCTAAGTCTTCAAACTACATATTCATCACCCCATGAGTCAGATGGATAATGATATTATGACATTAGTGACAGGCAACCCAAATGCCTCCTGTGACAATTGAACCCATCCATCCATTATCTACATCGCTTATTCCTGAATAGGGTCACGGGGGGGCTGGAGCCAATCCCAACTAACACTGGGAGAGAGGTGGGGTCCACCCTGGACAGGTCGCCAGTCTGTCACAGGGCTGATATGTAGACAGACAACCAAACGCATTCACATTCACTCCTACAGGCAATTTAGAGTTGCCAGTCAACCTAAGCTGCATATCTTTGGACTGTGGGAGGAAGCTGGAGTACCCGGAGAGAACCCACGCAGGCATAGGGAGAACATGCAAACTCCGCACAGAAAGGCCCCGGGCCAGCCGGGCTCAGACCTGGAACCTTCTTTCTGTGAGGCAACAGCGCTATCCACCACCACACCACTGTGTCACCGACAATTGAACTCCGGCCTCAAAATATCTGTCCCCTTTCATGTCCCACTTTCTCTCAGCCTTCCTGGATTCAGCGTTTGCTGAATCAGTTGCCGCCAGAAAGTTTGCTAAGTGAACAGAGAATGGGTAATACACTCATCCCCTTTGATGTGGTGGACACGATAAATAGCATTCCTGACTCTTGCCTTGTGTTTGAGGAGGAGACTCAGTGAGTCGTAGCAGCAGTTGGAGTTGAGAGCTAAACAACACACACAGGGGCACACTGAGTTTATCTGAGAAACTCAGGACCTGCATGTTACTGTTCTCATAAAGGAATAAACTGTTTCTTTAACTATTTTTAAAGATAATGTGATACGATGCTTTCAGGTTGCTGTCTGTCCGGGATAATGAAATACCTTGCTGGGAAAACGTTTGCCCGAAGCCAGTTCTCTGTTCTTCTGTTAGCTAATTAATGCCCCCCAGAGGATGAAGGAGTTTTGTGGACTGTTCTGGGGGTTCATCACCAGTATGCCCTCTTAACACACCCAAATCCTAGGCGGATTTTTCTTTTTTGCCTCCATTCTAGGACACGTGGTGTAGATCCATCCATGGTGTGTTGGAATATTTTTAACATTGTGCAACACAAAAGTCACACTAGATGAGACACTTTCCACTGTAGTATATTTTACTGTTACTCTTATTTAAAGAGCCCGCGGCATGCTTTTCCTTGTTTTCTCACTTATCCACAATGTTACAGTGGTGAATTATCATCTTAGATGTGACATAAAGCTCAAAAAATTGCCTGTACATACAGTATGTTATAGTATTTCTATACAGAAGCAACTGGGTTTATACACATCTCGCAAACTATCGCAAGACTTTCTTTCTAACAAAATAAAGTATTATGTGATAGTTTAAGGATTTCCTTGAATGGGCATGAAATCCAGGCCTTTGCGCATTCATGTGAGCTTGCCTGACATCTACCGGTCCCATTGTAAAAGTGGAATTTTTCAACTTCGCCTGGTTTTGTGGATCTATTTTACCTCCTGCTGCTGCACTGTGACCAGAGGATGTGGAGAAAAATACAGGGCCGGAGGTTACTGCATGTCCGGGAGTGTTCCTGTGCAGGGACTCAGTGTTTTACCTGACCGGGTCTAACGTACAAGCAGCTGCCCTGTAGGTGACTGATCCGACCCCGGCGGCGGTGACTGATCAGCTCATCAACCTGGATCCCCCCAGAGCACAGTACCTGTTTATTTTGACTGCTTGAGGCCAGTGTGTCTGCTGCATGTGATGTGTTGCTGGTTAAGGAATGGATTAACAATGTTATTGTTAGCTCTATGCTACCTGTTGGAATTAATTTCACTACTTTAGGACTGTATGTGGTCGTGTGGGGGAACACACAGTGACCACCGGTTGGATTTACAGACCTTTGGAGCTACTTGAAAGCTACTTGGAGCTATGTTTCCAATACTGGGTGGGACTTAATGGTAAGTTTGAAAAAACACATGTTGCCTGTCTGTTAAATCATTGTTTCTGTAATGTTAGAATTGTTCTAAGGCTGGAGAAGTTACTATGTCTGCATTATGTCAATTAAAATATGGGGTTTCTCAATTGCCGCTTTGTTTAGAGTGTTGCACATCTCTTTTCATCAGTACATATACCATTGTTTACCTATCTATGGAGGAGAAATTCATATTAATTAATGCTGTCGCGGTTCATTGTGCTGTCCACTTGCAACACAACACCATCAGCAGGAGGTGTGCGCTTTCACAATCTGTCTTCTCATTTTAAAGAGGTTTTTTGGCTTTCTGATTCTGAAACAATTGCAAACTATTAGTAGTTATGACAGGTGCCAAGATAATCTAGAGGCACCCAAGATTAAACATTAAATGGCTGGAAACAAGCAAAATGAGCATGCCATCGGCACTTTAACACACTCAGTGTTGTCTGTGAGGATTTTGAGTTGTTAAACAGCGATCAGAATTTGGCTTCAGTAATTGGGTTGATTTTAGCCAAGAATCAGAGTCTGTTTGCTCTGTACGAAACCCATCATTCATAATTTTTTCACCAGCTCCTCATCATAAGTCATCGTATGGGTGTTTTCTTCCAGGATAATTATGTCTTTTTCTAAAGGAACATAGACGCAGTGTGGACTTCAAACAGCATGCGAGAGAGCGAGAATCTCATGGGGTCTTTCTTCTTGGCTGCGATGGACTAAATAATCGCTTGTCAATTTTTCAAAGCATTTCATTCCCAAGAACGTGATTAAAATGAGTCCAATGAAGAGGGTGATGACAGAATAGGTTAAAGCTAACAGGACTTCTGATAAAGAGATCAAGGCAGACAGCCAGGCCAGTGTGCACATGTGATTGGTCCCTGGGATCTGGTACCATCAAATGGTTCTTGTCTTGTTATTCAGTGATTTTCAGCAGCGAACGAGTGTCCCAATGAGATCGCATATCACTGCGATTCTTTAACCTCTAGAGTCCTGAGCTTTGGAAACCCAAGCTGTGCGGTCCTCATATGAGGACGCAGGGACTCTAGAGGTTAAGTGATTTCATCACATCTTCTATATATACAGTATTTTGTGTTCAGTTATTCACATCTTGGATTTCAGCCAGAACAGTTATTCATTCATTACAATTGTTGGGTTATTTTACTGGCTATTTGTCAGTTATTGCTAAAACATGAATTCATTCATTGTGTATTGTACACTTAAAATGGACAACATGTGATTTAAGATTCAAGATTAAGAAAGTTTTACTTTTATGACAACAGTGGCATTTGTCAGTCAAATGTTCCGAACACATCTCATTTTATTAAAGACTTTGTGGAAATGTGTTAAAATAAAAGTCACATGCACACAAGCTTATACATAATTTAAACTAAACATGTTCTAAATTAGATTATGATATATAGCAATAGTACAAATTCTATGCGCAATAAGTTTAAATTAGTAAGAAAAGTATCATTACAGTTAGCAGTTAGTCTGGCCTTTTGGGAAATATGCTTATTTTGTTTCAAGTCAAGTCAAGTGTTTATTGTCATATGCACAGTGAGGAAACGTGTTTCCCTGTACAATGAAATTCTTACTTTGCCGTCCGCACGAATGCCACACAGTATAAATGAAATATAAAGTAGATACGTACATGACACAAAAGCTAAATCACAAAATCTAAGGCACTTTAAAACAGCCAATGAAAGAAGCATAATGAAAAATACAACAAGAACACAATGTAGTGAAGAGAGAGTGTAGAGAGTTAGATGATATTAACTACAGACCTAGAGGCTTATCTTAGCATGAGGACACAGTGAAGACACATTCTCTAATTTGTTTAATCTATAGAAAAACCAAAATGTATGGACTCTGTCTCTATAGCAAATGTACAGACATGAGACTAATATCTTCTCATGTAAAACCCAGCAAATATATGTATTTACCCTAAGGATGTTTGGAAATTTTAAAGTTATAGGAGCAGAATTTTAGGCATAAACTTTGATTGCAGACCACGTCAGAAAAGTTAAAGATAAATGTTTTTTCCTGTCATGCTAATGTTAAACTACAGACTTTTCTCACAGCAATCAGTCATCATAGCAGGAAGAGCACAGGTGTAACCAATAGGATTATTTAAGGCTTCGTTTCATGTAGGTGTGCCTGTGTTTGCCAAGTCATAATATCCACTGTGAGAAAGGTCTTGATGTTACCCTCTTGTGATGGGAAACATATTATTCTTTTAGTGCATGGATTACATAGTTGACTCACTAAATTGCTTATTCAAATCTTGTACACCAACAAAATGGTATTCAAATGGAACAGTATTTTAATATCTGACGGATATTATAGCAGATTCCAGCTGACACTGGGCAAGAGGCGGAACAAATCATGATCCCTCTTCTGTTATTTATGTGACCGCCTAATACAAATATTTTCTTCATGCAAGGATGCATTGAATGTTGTAATAATGTCACAGAACAGTGAAAAGGAGTGGCTGTGGGTGTAATCAAACACCTCAAGTTTTATTACCAGCACATCCTGGCTGTTCAGTCCAAAAAGGATGCTGCTTAAACAGTTGTCATAACACAGTATACTGTAGAACAAGGGTTAAAATGTTATCGGGAAACTCTTCAGTCATCCCTGTGTGTGTGTGTGTGTGTGTGTGTGTGTGTGTGTGTGTGTGTGTGTGTGTGTGTGTGTGTGTGTGTGTGTGTGACAAATCATAATAAAAGGCACCTTGGAGTTATTGAGGCAGAATCCTTACTTTTGGTGTTGTTAACCTCTGTGTCATACAGTATTTTAAAATGTCTTGATAAGATCTGCTGTCTAGTTGCAGTGTAGTATTTTACATCAGCACTTGACTTTTCCTCATTACTGAACATATTCAGCCTGTCAGCCACTGCTTCATCATTTTCCACTCTCTTCTGTTGTTCTTTTGTCTTCTTAGCTGACACAGTTTGACCCATTTGACAGTCCTATTGTCACTAAAAGCTCGTCCTTTAGGCTCCACTTCAACATGCTAACATATGTCATGCTGAGGCAACTGTGCTCACTTACTTCCAAAGGAAATGCGCTCTTTTGGCCTCTTAGATTTGTGAAGTGTAATTCCCAATGCTTCTGTTCTGGAAGATTATACTCTAACTTATTAGAAGATATTTTTTTAGAAGACAGATCATCTGCGTCTGTTAAAGAGAGAATTATACATTAAAGACTCTCGAGGGCTCAGATCTAATATCTGCTTGCCCTTGAAGGCACAAGTGGAGCAGTGAAATTGGTAATATTAAGAGACGGGAGTGGGACATGGAGATAGGGCATTGTGTTTGTTTTTTACCTTGTTCTCTGGATTTGCTGCATGCCCTTGTATGTATGTATATGACAGCTAGACCATGTGTTGCTGTTTGTCTGCGTATGATTGTGTGTGCATAAGTGGCTCTGTCTGTGTGCCAGTGTAGAAGGGAGTATAACAGCCTATTTTTTGTGACACTCCTTTGAAGTCTCTTTGATTCTTCCCAGAGCCCACTAAAAAGACTTCAGACACTTTCTGTCTGATTGCCTTAACATGGCGTTGTCCTGGGATACCCAGGCTTTTGGGAGAGGGAGGTGGGCAGGAAGCTGAGCAACCAAAACCAAACCAAGGAGAGTGATGATGGATCAGGCTGCATATTTCTGTCTGAACCCGTTCCGTTCCTGAGAGTGCGGCATCCAAACCCAACAAGCTTATAGTATAATGTCCAAACCTGACCCGAGCCTGAAGCAGTTGAGTTTGTACAGTGTTTTTCCTCTTATCATTAAACAAAAGCACTCCAGCCATGTAGCCTAAAGTTTAACCTGTGTGC
>NW_018128107.1:151781-155707 GCF_001952655.1 Monopterus albus | reverse complement strand
TGTTGAATGTATGCAATATGGATAATGAAGTGTAAACTGGTGTGCAGGTTATGCAGGTTATAAATATAGGTTATTTGAAAACAGTGAACTTGTGATATGCTACATGGACAGCCATTGTCATATCATAAATGCATATGTCCTCTCACTAAATCTTGTAGTTTGAAAATAATGTGAAATATACATTAACCAAGAAATTCTCTCAGTTTTGAGGCGCTCTCCCTCACTTCCTCCACAAGCAAGCCTCATCACACCAGCTAAATGATGCAGTCTTTAACGAACAGTAAGCATTTCCTTTTTGACATTTCCCAAACTCTTGAGATATAGCTTCATTGCACGTGACAGGCCAGTCTTATTTTTGGTGTTTCAGAGGCCATGGGGTTGTACTTATTAGCATTCCTACTATGTAATGTTGACTCTCACTGGCAGCACTATCAAAGGGCTCTACTGGGCAAAAGCTGAGAAGTTTAAAAAGACAGAGGTCAAGAGAAGGGTCAGGCCACTGCAGCAGCCCTCATACATTCCTATGGAGGAAAACAGAAACATTTAAGCATGTTTGTGAAACTTTCCTATGCTTAGTTAAACTGTAGAGACACTCCCACTTATTTACTGTGTCTGAATCTCTCTGGAGCAGTCTCTCACTTTACTGAGATTTTTATACCGATCAATATGTAGTATGTCAACATTTCATAATACCTCTCACTGGGGTATAATTATAGTGTTGAGGTATTAGAGTTGATGGCAAGTAAGGATATTATCTGGAGATATTTGTTTCTGTATTTCATCCTACAAGACACAGGATCTCTTTCTGTTCCTCTCACACATTCATCAGGGAGCTTGTCTCAGCCTATAATCCAGCCAGACCATTGACAAGACATTTGTCAGTGTCAGAAATGTTCGAGTATGGAAGGGAATATGGGTGGATGTTCTGAAAGGTTATCTGTATTGGAACATTAAACACATTTAGACAAATGCATAAGGAGGGAAAAATGAAAATAGATATAATTACTGTTCAGTGAACTTTACAATACCATATCTGAGAAATCTGAGATTCTCTGCATCTTGAAGCTGCAAGATATCTGCAGGGCATTCATTAGTATCACTCACCCAAACCCACTGTACATCTCTATCTCTTTCCAGATTATTTCAGATTTGGAGGCCCAGTTGTCAAATCTACGTGAGGAGGTCCAGGTGGCCCACATCCAGCATAAACAACAACTTGCTGAGATGGCATTGCTCCGGGAGGAGGACAAGCAAAGGGCATTCAAGGACAAGGAGACATCCCTGGACAGGCTCCGTTCTGACATGGAAGGCATCCGCAGCGACCTTGAGAGAAGCCACCAGCAGGAGAAGGAATCTGCTCAGGAAAAGGTGGGTGAAATGTAGAAAATATCAGATCCCCATAGCATTTTAAATCAGTCTCTGTTGTCTGTATGGCTGTAAACGAGAGTGGAGACTTGACTCTGCAGGAAACTGTACCTGGGGTTAAGAAAGAAGGGATGAAGTGGCTTTGTCAGGCATGTTTGGTTTTTAGAAACTTGGCAGTGCACAAAGAGTGAGTTAATAAGACAGATGTCAGCTTGAAGCTGTTCGATCCAGTAGAGCTAGATGGGGTTTTGTTAATGTTGTTTTAGCAATATTCCTACCACAGTCATGCTTTTTTAAAATCCTCCTCTCACTGACTCCCTGCATGTCTGCCTCTGTTTATGACTGGGACTTGTTAGTCTCACTTTAAAGCCTTTTTCAGTTTGCCTCTTATACACACACACACACATCACTTACACAGACTTACATTCATTTCCAGGAGATTTATCCTCACCTTATCCAAAGTCAACACTTGCTCTAACCTTACACCCCATCCTTTTCATAAAATTCAACAGTGTTGTGGGGACCAGCCTCCTGTCCCCGCGAAGATAGTAACTCATGGAGTTTGGCCCACAAAAATATAGAAAATACAAAGGCCAGACACACACACACTCATAGTGATGGCAGTATGCTACCTTTTGAAGCACTGGCCTGACCATCGACAACTACTTGGAGTTCATTGTCTTGCTCAAAGACACTTAGACATGTGGGACAGTAGAGACTGAGGATCGAACTGCCACCTGAGAGGATTCACCAGTGTAGCAGAGTTTCACTGCTTTGGCATGCAGAGCAGCTGAACAGATCAGTACATCTTAATATTTTCACATCCCATCTGGTGCTAATCTTGTGCACATCCTCTCAGATGTATTTCGTTGCCTTGTACTTGTACATGGGTAATGACAATAAAGTTGAATCTAATCTAATGTACCCTTAAACAGAGAGTTACATAAAGTAAATACTAAGTCTTTTGGTTGACCCTCTTATCATCGTAAGTTATGTTTTGAAATGTACACTAGTAACGGGATTGGACTTAAGGATCAGTCACAGTGTGGGAAGCCACTGGAGCCATTACCTGGCTTTATTCTTTGCTATCGTGGTGAACCAGGAAGTAGTTCATTTAGAACTTCAGAGGTTTTCTCTCTTTTTTCTGTCTTTCTGTTAAATTTGCTCCCATTGCCACTACAAAAACTGGACCCATGGCTGGAAAATCACCCATAATCTTGTGCTGGCCTAGCAGGAAGCTGACCTAAGGTGGTGTTGATCAGAACCTAATCCCTCAAAGAGAGCATTTTTTCATTAGACACCATCTCGCGCCACATGCTTAGCATTATCCCAAGAATGCAGGGACCTCCAAAGCATCCAGGCAGCATTTTTGACTCCATATGGCCCACAGAACCAGGGGTACTGAAGGTAGAGAGATCTGAGGAAAAGCATGTGCTTATTACAGGGTAATCCTCATTTGAAGAAATCTGAAAGCTGCTTCTTATCAGTCCCTTTTTGCATTTTAGTTTCGAAGGTTGTTTTACGGCCAAACCTTATTTTATCTTTTTGGCACACTTCAGTTACTCTCTGTCTTCCCTGTTTTTGCACACAGGGTAGAAATAATGAGTTGTTGGGGAATCTGGAGTAGATTCAAAGCAGTGAGGCTGAATGTTGAACTCAGACTGATAACACTATCAGCAATGTGTTTAGTTTCTTTTTTGTCAGCTAAAAATGCATGTTTAAAAAAATGATTTGATTTGATTTGATTTATTTATTCTTTCAAGCATGTAAAGA
Source organism: Monopterus albus (assembly GCF_001952655.1). Lineage (NCBI taxonomy): Eukaryota > Metazoa > Chordata > Actinopteri > Synbranchiformes > Synbranchidae > Monopterus > Monopterus albus. The sequence continues at coordinate 152,569 of NW_018128107.1, read as the reverse complement.
CAGTTGATATATCAACACACATAATTTTACACATATCCAACAAATGCTAATCCAATATCAATTTGCTTATACCTAGTACATGCTTGAATGGAGTAGGAAGAAGTCAGACTTATCCAGTCCTACCCCATGAATACAGCAGACAAGAAGGATCTAATGGTACTTACTGATCTCTGGTCAGGTTCAGGTGATGAGCCCTTCTCTGCAATTCTTCTCCTGTAAGACAGAGTCCAGAATTATTTCTGAAAAACAGTTGCTATTTTTAAAAACATATCATCATGTTTAATGTTAATATCATAAAGCACAGACCACACAATTCCTCCTGAACTCCACATTTTTAAAACCTAAATTCCTTAGATTTCTCTAGATCTTACAGTGATACTTCTCTGTCAGCAACAAAGTGCATTTAAATTACGATTTTACTACATATCATCTCATAATACTGAGGAATAGTGAGAGTGATGAGTACATGAACTTATTCTTCAGGTGGCACAACAAAATCCATTGCGACCAACATTGGGGTTTGCTAAATCTACTGTATGGCAACTGTGTCAAGTTTCACTTTTCTGTAGTATATGAAACAAGATCTGAAATTCATTCATATGACTCAAGTGCCTATTTTGAGACGTACTGAATCGAAGAGTAATATATGATGTGTCGCTACCTCCTTGCTAACAGGGCACTCATCTCCTCCATGAGCCCTCCTCCTCCAGGCAGAGGGCCGTTGCCTCTGGCTTCAGATTTGGCCCCTCCAGCCCCTGGCATGGCTGCTGCCAGAGCGGCCGCCGCCT
>NW_018128107.1:141119-149512 GCF_001952655.1 Monopterus albus | reverse complement strand
TTCTCTTTCATCAACTTTACCATCACCGCCCTCAGTCCCCGATCAGAAGGTTTCCCGACTCTGTGAGCCCGCTCCATCTCAATTTCTTGATGAATTTGCAGTTTCTCCTTTAATATTTCCTTCACCTTACATTCCGCTTCCGTCCAGCTTTCTCCAGCTGACTCCTTGATTCCCTCGAAGATCAGGTTTTTTCGCTTGGACTGTACTTCCAAATGTTCCATTTTATCCGTTATGGCTATTAGACTCTCACAAGTTTTGTAGACATCATCCCTTGTTTCCTTGGTTTGTATTTTCTGTTCACCCATGGCTGCTTTAATCACATCCACATGTCACTGGGTAAACTGCAAACTTGTTTTTATCTCCTGTATTTCTCTGGTTATGTCGTCGAGTCACTTGTTATTTATCTCCATAAGTAGTTGCACAAAACCTTTGAAGTTGTCTTGTTGTTGGCTCAACAGTGAGGTGTACATCTGCTTCTGTTGACTCAACATCTCTGTTACTTGCGCCGCTGAAATATAATCCTCTTCTGCCTCAACATCCTCGTTCGCTTCTGATTTATTAGCTCTTTTCCCTCTTGGAGGCATTTTAATAGTTGTAGAATTTGTTCACAGACTTGAAAATGTAGAAGATGTGAAAAATCGTAGAACAGACAGGAGCAGTAAACGTCTGCTCTCCCTTGCAACCCGGAAGTATATTCAATGACCATTGATTGAATGTCTTACTGTTCCCCTTTTTTCTAATTTTAATTGTTTCCAACTTTGACTTCAGAATGGGCAGGGAAAAGTTTCACTTCTTCATTGCACACTATTTTTTCCCCACGTTGGATTGATCTCAGCCAGGCCTCAGATCCATATTGACTTGTTCACCCTGTTTTGTAGGCTGAAAGTTTCTCTTCCTTATGATGCAGACAGAAATGCTGTCCTCTGCAGTCCACCATGCTCTTGGAAGCAGAGTCTGAGTGGGCTCTTTTTTTTTTTTTTTTTTTTTACAAATCTTGGAAGTTGATATGTCAACACACATAATTTTACACATATCCAACAAATGCTAATCCAATATCAATTTGTTTATACCTAGTACATGCTTGAATGGAGTAGGAAGAATTCAGACTTATCCAGTGCTACCCCCTGACATCATCTTACCATCATTGGTTTGCAAGCAGTATCTCTACATAGATAATTCTCTTCTACACCACACAAGTAATATACTAAAAAATTATAACAGTGTTAACCTTCTTACATAATTACATTCTTAAATAATTCTCTTCTACACCACACAAGTAATATACTAAAGAATTATTACAAAGTGTTAACATTCATACACCACACCCACAATGTTCCATCTGGTTAACCATTAAGTCTGTTCTTGCATATATCGTGATTGACACATACCTTTATATTTATGTTTAATCTCGTCAATTCTATTACTATTTTTTATGTCCACACTTAAATTATTCCATAGTTTTACCCCACTTATGGAAATACAAAATCTTTTTTTGGTTGTACGTATAGCATGAATTTTTAAATTTAACTGACCCCTTAAATTGTATCCCCCTTCCCTTTCATTAAATAGTTTTTGAATTCCACCAGGTAATAAATTGTTCCTGGCTTTATACATAAACACAGCAGTCTTATATCCCACTAAATCAAAAAAGTCCACTCTACTGGACTCAACTGTTCTACTCTGTCTACTCCACTTCAGTCTACCAGTTCACTTGACTGTGCTTCAGACCACTTCAAGGATAAGCTCACTTTATTTTAATCTGCATTTCCCGTATCACCTTCTCTGTGGTACACATTCAGGGAACAAGAAGTTGTTACCGGGGCAAGGGTTTAGCCTCTGAAAGAGTTCAGAATAAATGTAATGTCAGTCAAATGGTTTGTCGTGCTTCTCTGAGTCAAAGATTAGGCTTGGGCTGCAGGCTGAGGCTACCTACCCAGGCCTAATCTTTGCTTTCCTTCTGACTCAGAGAAGCATGACATTACATTTATTCTGAACTCTCTCAGAAGCTAACCTTTTGTTTTCCTGAATCTCTACAATTAAAGTAATGATAGCAAAACCACTGTTAAAAGAAACAGAGCAGGTTCCAAAAAGCAACGTTATCATCACATCACCCTGCAGGAGCAGAAACAGCTCTAGTTAAGAGTTATAACTCTGTCTTGCTCTAGGTGAGTCTGGGGCAGAGCCTGCATTGACCCTTGAGCTCCCACTGGCTGCACCCTCCGGCCAATCGCAGACTGAAAAAGATGCATACAGTTAATGACATCACAGCTTCCTGTCCATTGATACACTTTGATCCAAGGAGAAGAATAAAATGTGCTGATCAATTCTGTTCTAAATCATCAATAAAAGCATTTCAAACTCACTCTGCTGTTTCTCTGATTCAAACGTTCAATAAATGTGTCTAATCTGTTATTAAAGAGTTTTTCCAAGATTTTTGAAAATTGTGACAACAGACAAACCGGTCTATAATTTGTGAAGTTGTGCTTATCACCAGATTTATACAGTGGAATAACCTTTGCTATTTTCATATTATTGGGGAACAGAGGTTTGGATTCTCATCAAAGACACGTGTTTAAGAGAGAGACAGAGAGGGAAAGTGAGGGATGTTTTGGGAGTAGACAGAACTGTTGGAATGAAATAATGAGAAACAGCATCAGAGGAGATGAGATCAGATGCTAAGACAGTTCTATACATTTGAGCTGCACAACCTAGAAAGGAGGATGGAAGGAAGAGTGATAGAGATAGGCTGAGGAGAAGGTGTGGGGGTGTTTTAGTCTGGTTGTTATTGAAGTTTATCTTAGTGTGTGTGTGTGTGTGTGTGTGTGTGTGTGTGTGTGTTCATGGGTGAGAGTGAATGTACACAACCTCAGACCTGTGAAGCTGCCTTTGTGCCTGATAAAGACACCTCATCTCTGGGTTACAGTGGGCATGGATCCTGCCTCTCACGCACACCACCACCTTATCTAGCTTTCTTATTCGCCTCCACAGGTCTACTATCCATCTCTCTGACTTACCCTACGTCCTCCCCCTGCCTTCAAGCTGTGGCAGAGCCTAGAACATTAGGGTTTTCTGCAAAGAGTTAGCCTTACCAGAAATCAGGGCTAGGCTCTGAGGAAGTGTGGGAACACTGTGTCTTACCACACATACATATGCACGCACAGTTCTGTACTCTGTGCTCACTGGTATAGTAAACACAGGGCATACTTGCAGAGTACTTATTTGGGTAGTAGAGAAAAAAGTCTTTTGTGTTGGACCTCCTCACCTCACACAACTGTATCTTACTCCCTTCTTGCTGGTCAGCACTAGAGATCTGAGATCATGTGAGACAAAAGATCAGGAGGCCTCAGGTTTGATAGGAAATGAATAACGTCTGGAACCTTGATTTCATATTTACTCTTAGCCTGAAAAACACGGCTCTTTGAACTGCTAGAGTAGATTAGATGTGCAAACTTTGTCTGATATGTTTGTGTGGACCTGGCTGTTTGTGTACGAGTGTTTGAGACAAAGAGAGAGTGTATGTGATAAGAGGGTGAGTGCAAGAGCGCATACGCATGTTCTTGGTATATATGTGCATATTGCACTGCATACAGCATGTAATGTTAAGTACTCTCATCCTTATAGCTTTGATTGCTGGTTTACATGCCAGGATGCTTATTCACAAAGTAGACACAGTGACAGAGGACAAAGGGAAGCCCACACTTTCTGATGATTGCTCTAGCAAGAGAAGAGTGTGTGTGTGTGTGTGTGTGTGTGTGTATGAGTGTTTACATGTATGACAATATTCACTTCAGATCAAAGAGACAGGGCATTTCATCAAACCCTGACCAAGTGTGATGAAACTACATAGGGGTAAAAATCAGCCAGTGAGGAAGTGGCTTTTTGGCACGCAGAAGCCAATCCCTGCTCCCTGTGACACAGCACCAGAGTCCCACTGGCCATCCTCCGTGTGACTCAGTACACATGAAAGCCACGACAGTGCTCTCTCTTTTTCCTCACAGACACACATACACACATACACATATTGAGCATTTGGAAGAAGAGGTATGAAGGCCTCTGTCTTACAGTTAGTATTTGGAGGGGGGCGCTGTTCCTTATTCAATTCAAGGGTCTGAGGACAGAAGGTGTCGTATGCTGTGTAGACTGTAAAGCCCCTTGAAGCAGATTTGTGATATTGGGCTGTAAATAAAGTTTGACATGACTTGATGCACATCCAGTCAGATAATCTTGTTGGCTAGTAATTGGAGAGTTGCTTGGCTTCTGTAGGTCTCCAGATATCCATACATTTCCTTTGCATCTTGATTGATTTGAGATAGATTGCAGTTCATTCACAGTGTTATAATATGTCTCGAGTGATTCTTTTTAAGCAGATTTTGTGTCTCTCCTCACATTTGATTTTATCTCTGAGAAACTATGATTGGTGGTTGCTTTAAAAAAAAACATGTTTGCTCTCAGTAATACAGTTGGAGAGAAAGCTGCTATTTGGTACCTTAACTCAGGCACAGACTTCAAAACCTCATTTTATTTGTTTGGAAAAAGAAAATCAGTTGTATGTAAGATTTGTTTGTTGAGCTATGCACAAAGCTGTCTAGTCAGTCGTTTTATGTGGCCAGAGATGCATTTGCTTTCATATTGTTTCATGTGTGGACACATGCGTCTCTGACCGTGCTTAAACCATGGTTTGTCTGATCGAATCTTAATGTGTCTCCAGTGTTGTTGTTCATTCACATCCGTATTTAGGATTGCACACTTGTAAACAGACCACCCAAGATGTCTCTGGTGAAAAACATGCCCAGCTGATTTTCTGAAAGTTCAGAGAAGTAACAGCATTGACGTATACCAGTATTTGTTGCTTTGTGCTCCTTTCTTCTTCAGAATTTTGTGTGGAGCTTTTCACCAGAGTACATTTATCAGTGATGATCTCAAGAAAGGAAAGTCTTGTCCACCTGAAGCTACAGAGAAAAAGTGACTTTGTTGCTAGTAGAGTTTCATTAAATGATTAACATCCATATCAACCCACTGAAGCCAGCTTTGATCCCAACCTTTTAGAGACATGTTCTTCCAGACCGATCTCTCACTCGGCCAGAATATGGTGGTACGAGGCTGTTTTCATTTGTTGTTGTCATAGCCATGTTATTCTCATGCCCCTGACACTGCTGACTTATTAGGTTGGTCCTCTGCCATTTGGAGATGCACCAAATCACATTATTGAGTCGGTCATGGATTAGATGCGGAGGAGTGAAACACAGGTTGATCAAAGAGGGCCCACATTCTCCTCACGCTGACAGATGAACTGGGAGACAAAGAGTTGTGGGGGGCACAGTGAAGCATCTGATTTAAAGAGAGAAGGAGGTAAAGTTTAGATGTGTGGTGTGGGGCTTTCAGATTATTGGATCTATGTGCCCGAATCCTGGTTTTATATGCGGGTTGTATATGTTTACTTAACAGCTGCTGCACATTAAAGCATTTTTAGAGCTAGAGATTGTGTTTTTGTGTTTGTGTATAAACAAGTTGTCTGTTTGTTTGCATGTACGCATCCCCAGACTTGTGAGTTCCTCATTTTTTCAGTGCACCATCGGGCCCGGCGGCAAAGAGAGAGAGTGAGTCACCCAGCAGATAAAAGAGTCAAAGTTAAGGCTGTACGATCCCAATAAACATCACACAGTTCCCTTGCTCGCTTTTTGAAGTCTTCCAACAGAAGGGAGGGAAGTGACACACTTTCTCAGTCACATTAAAACATGGCATCAGGCAGCTCCCGTCTTATTGCACACTACATGGAGTTTTAAATGGGACACTATGATATTGGGCTCTGTCTTTTGATTGATGTTTATAATTCAACTTGGAATCATTCTACATCTGAACATCAGGTAGATGTTGAACAAAGGTATTGATCAAATGAGGGATGGTGGCACAAAAAGACAGGAAGTGAGGTCTGCCTTGGCAGAAAACTGGAAAGACAAGATCTGGTCACAGCTCAATCAAAATTCAGTGGCTGAAGAAAAACTTTACATATTTGTTAGCAAAGTCGCAACAGTCATCTTCAGTTAAGATCTTTTCCCATAAAGTATTTGACACAAATCTGTGCACAGAAAACAAAAGTAAGACACTTTTTCAGTGGTGTTAAAGCCTGCGAACCAGTGACCCCACGGCTGCTCTCCTCTGCAGTGACTGGCTCTGCTGTGGTGCTGTTACTAACACTAGCATTAGCTGTTGTTGCTATTGTGGCTTCAGTGTTGGCAATGTTATTTTCATCTATGTCCTCAGTAATGTTCGTATTAGTAGCATTAATGTTGGTCTTTGAAATATTAACCTACTTGAAGAAAAAAGACTGGATAATCATTGCTTACCATTGTTGCTTGCTAACTGTGGAAAGCCTCACTGAGGAGGAGTTTTCTCAACAAATCATTTCCTCAAAAAATAGGCAAATTTAAAACTGTTTTCCACAACCATATTCCTCTTTTTTAAAACCACTATTTACACAATATAAACAAAACATGTTTCTTCTGCAGTACCCGGCAGCATCCCCTTCCCACGCTAGTGAATCTAGGATTCTGCAAATGACTCCATCCATAAAGCAAAGCAAACTTTTCCCTAGACCTTTTGATGTGGGTAGTGGGTGAAGTTGCTTTTTTTGATACCAAGAGCTGCTGCAGTGTGTAATCACCGAACAATTAGTATGTTGTGTGTGTGTGTACCTGTCTGTCAGATCTGCATGCACACACACAGGCATGCATGGACATTATTTCTGTGCTGTGTGTGATGTGGCACTGACAGTGAGCAGGAGGTATAAAGAGAATTGCTACTGACAAGCAATGACGGCAAACTGTGAAATGGAAATAAAGCCTCTTGTCATTACACTACCAACTCTCTCTGTTGTGCACACAGATACAAGTGAGTACAGCAATGATTGCAGGCAAATGAGCACACATCTCCCAGCTCTCCCTTCCTGACGTGTTGAACTCGGATTCCTATGAGAGACATGTGGTGAACAGAAAATCATTTTGAATGTTTACAAAAACTGCTGCCACTAAAACCAAAGGCTTTGCAGAGCTGTTGGGGGGAAAACCCTCTTTGAAATCAGTTTTTGTTGTTTTTTTTGTTTTTTTCAACAAACGAAAAACAAACCCCACAAATCAGCTCCCAGAAACAACATACAGAAACAACTAGCAACAACCATTAAAACAATATGCTGTGTAATTCAGTGTTGCCTTAAGAATTCCCCAGTGCTTTACTTGTCTGTCAGCAGTCACATTGTGTCCTTTGTGTAGAGTGACATCTTCCTTGCGTCAGCAAGTCTTGAGCTTAGTTTTATGTGTTCTGTCAGTTCAAATTTAGGAAATGCTTAGAACCATAATTGCTCTTAAGTAATGTGAGTTGACTGGAAACATATCAGAGAGGATCCAAATGGAGGCGATACTAAAGAGATTCTGAATTCTGACTTTTTTTCTACCACTGGAAACAAACACACTGACCTCCACACACTGAAATTATCATGTTATCACACAGCATTACTGAGAATTTATTTCAGTTTCCTCCTTCCTTTGGCAGTAATACAACTGTCCACTTCCAAGAATGGGCACACCTTATGCAAATTTCACTTTCAAACAGCTACAGATGTGTCATCCTGTTTGTCCACTGTCTATATTTGAATATGTTTGACTTGTGTGCATATATTTAAGTGTTTGTGTGAGAGAAAGTTGTCACCCTGCTTTCTGCGCCTCCCCTGAGCCACTTTTTAGTGTGCACATGTGTCTGTGTGTTTGACCTGCTTCCTACTGCAGATTATTAATTAAGTTCTGGTAGGCATTACATGTCTTGCCATAAGATTAATTTCCACTCTCTTTAAGACGCGCACACACACACACACACACACACACACACACAACTTCAAAGCAGCCACACTCTACACTTCTAGGATTAAGAGGCGATTGAAGAGCCTGATACAGCCTCTAAGTGCCTCCGGCACAAAAATGCCTTTGGCATTTGTTTACACACACACACACATACAGCTGGGCTTTTAATTTAACTATGATTTTCTCTTTGTATTTGTCATAGTCCTGTTGGGCAGTTTTTCTTTGCATTTGTTTTTATCAATTTTATCTAATTCCACCCATTTTTACTGTGTTTAGATGATTGAGCTTATAATGCATGATGTTGTATAATGCATCCTCCTAAATTCCCCTGAGTGACTGGATGTAAAAGGAATGGGTTAGTAGCAAGCTCTTTATGTTTTTATGAAGCATCTGAGCATGTTTGCAAGCCAATGTGGCTACATTACCCTGAATACAGTCACATGTCACACGCTCATAGTCAGAAATATTTGATAGTCACACACACACACACACACACACACACACACCTTTACACACCAGTTCGTTGCAAGGTTGATGCTAATA